>NW_019384355.1:468088-533862 GCF_000671375.1 Centruroides sculpturatus | reverse complement strand
TATATATATATATATAAAAGATGAATTTAAAAAATGTAAATTATAGTAAGAAAATTTTTTCCATACAAAATGGCTTAACCTACTGTACAACTTTAAATGTAAGTTACTTGCCTCCAGATGAAAATTATCTTCGAGCGGTAAAATGACAAAAAGAACACGTATAATTTTAATGATTAAGAAACTAAAATATTTTAATTTGAGAATTTTATTGTCCTGAAATATAAAACATTTCATAATTTCTCTAGTAGAGGGCGCGTAGTGTAGAATTATTGTACAGTTTTATGTACAGTACTTGGTAGAAACATCGATACGAGTTCTCTACGTGAACAAGTTAAGCTTGTTTTATTTAATTAATTAGAACGAGATAACAACATTTTCTACGTTGTTTTATTGCTGTAAATACATAAAATTAAATGAATTATATTCCAAATGTATTTTTTTTTTATTAATTTGAATTTAATATATTTAACAAAATTTAAACTAATAAACTTCTTACTTTTTTTATTAATTAAATTATTCTGTTCATGATTTAATAATCAATAATATAATTAAAGTCGACTCGAATAAATAAATTTCTTAATTTTTAGTAAGTGTTATTAATCAAAATAGAAATTTTTTTATAATTATTTTTTTATTTTTGAAGTATTAAAATAATAAAAAATTATTTGAAATTTAGTGCTCTCATCACATTAGAAAGGTTCTAGATATTAGGAGTCATATTTTATATTTAAATGGACTGAATGCAAGTTTTGGCTGTGATATTTAAATTCCTATCCGTCAGCATGAATTTTTTCTTCTTAATCCTTCCTAGAAGAATCGATAAGCCATAGGAATTCGCGGTCTTACCCTCCTTTTTTTCTTTAATCAAAATCCTATTTTCAAAAAATTTGCAGAATATTTTTTGTTTAAAATACTTAATATTTATAGCCATGCCATTCTTTTGTATATTATATCGTAAATAACGATATCTAAAGGAGATAGATTATATATTTTACTATTTTATATCATATTAAATAATTGATTTGCATATAATACTATCCCTTGAATTAATTTTTTTTCAATGCTTTGTATAATCAAAGTTCAGAATTAAGATTTATTATATATATATATTTTCTCCTTTTTTCTCCTTTTAGATTTTTCATAAAGATTATATTATATATATATAACATAGATATAGGTAGTTATGTGATAAGCAATCTTAGAGGGATTAGATTTTTTTCTTTCAAATAATAGGCCAATTGGGATTGGTTTTGGACACATATATCACTTTTACTGTGCAGTTTTGAAGTATGTCTGGGTTTTTCAAGATAGTAAAGAATTTTTGCCTTAGGCGTTTATGCCACACCAGATGATAGATTGGGCAAAAAATAAAAAATAAAATTCGTATATTACAAGGATATCTCGAAATATAGTTTTTTTTTTTTTTTTTAATGATGTTTCTTCGCTAGTCTAAAAGATCATCTTATTATTGATTGATCATTCGTTTATTCAGCATAGCAACAGACTAATGGAATGGTTTTTATTTAAAATGCTTCAAAAACTATACATTTTCATGTTAATTCTAATCATTTTAATGGGTCAATACAAAACATGGGGTAAATATTTAATTATATTCGTGTATATGATACATGACTCTAAAAACTGTTAAATGTTAATTTCGAAATGAATTATTTTTGTAATGATATTTTATCATATAAAGTTTGTTATGTAAGTAAATTTTAAATGAATAAAAATAATTACTTTGTAAAACTTTCGGTATGACTAAGCTTAATGAAAATTATTAAACAATTTATATATAATTTGCGTGATTCACACATATTCAATGATAGGTATTAAGAGAAAAAACATCTGTTTGTATTACTTGAAAGTGTATTCTATCATGTACAAGCGCACAACATATTCATAAATTCTATTTATTTTATCATGAATTATTCCTAGGAGGAAACCGAACAAAAAATAATGTAATAATATATATCATTAAATAAATAATCTACTTACTTTTCAATTCATTGAAATTCATGTGGAGTTTTAATGTTGTAATTTAATGATATATCATGTATGTTTAAACAATTAGTAATATCAATTATTTGTTTTAAAAAAAAGAAGAAAAAAGTAATATTTATGTCTGAATCATTCGTGCAAAACAAAAGTTCAACATACAAAGTTGAACTGATATGTGGTTGTTTCAATGTGCGAAATCTGTCAAAATTTTCACTCAAAAGCCACTTTTTCTCAGATCTCGATAGCTTTATGCTGACAATGTTATTGATAGGCCAACATTTCCATCAGATTTGTCACGCTATCTTTGGTTTTCAAGTTAGTGAAAATATACAAGTTTTTGTCACGCTGATTTTTGATAAATCTTGAGCTGTTTTTCCAAAATCGAACTTTCATTGATCGTTCTATACATAGATATACAAACGGAACAAAAGTCTATTCAAATAAAATTATACGAGATCAATAAAGAAATTAAACATAATAATTAAAAGAAAAATCAAGAAAAATTACTTTTTCTTGATTTTTCTTTTTTCTTTTTTTGTTATATTTTGTTATAGATGCATTTTATGTAATTAATTTATGAAATGGCGATTTATAATAAAACAATAAAATTCGAATATATTTTAAATATAAAACAATTAAAATAATATTTAATAATAAATAAATACTATAACTAAAAATAATTAACTATTATAAAAATGGTCAATTTCATTCAATATAAAAGTTTAAACTAATACATTTAAAAATATCTCGACTTTAATTAAAAATTATTATTTTTTTCCTGTCAAGGATTAATATTCTTGTTTACCAACAAGAAACCTTTAACAGTCTAAGGAACTGTGATTTAAATTCATTACATAATTAACTCCGTAATGAGAACATGAAAAGTCTTAAAAAGTTAATAAGATGACAAGAGATAATTTGTTGTCATCAGCAATAGATAGCCAAACATTCTGAACGTAATGGTTTTAAGTCCTGAGGATACTTGTTTGATAGCAATACCATCAATTTATTGACTACATGAACTATTTCTTGTTTACAGTAGTACACTTATTAAAACTAACCTCCGGTTATATAATAAAATATTAAAAAATATATTCTTCGGACATTACATCCACCAGAGGAACAAATTTTTATTTATTTATTTAAGCCATAGTGTTATTTTTTCTTCTAATTTTAATTTGAATCTGTTTGTTATTTTTTGTAACGCGAGAAGTTTTTAGTAACGTCTTGTTACTTTATATAAAGCTTGAACTTTTAATAGCTTATTGATTAACTTTCATTTAACCTAAAAGTTTGCAATTCTGGGTATACATGGAGTAGATAGCAATATACGATAAGTTTGTAACAGGAGATTATGTTGGAAGGAGTACAAGATTTACAACGCTCTTTTGGCACTGCTCTTGTGTCAACATTACTCGAGAACCGACAGATAAACTTGTTGTTTACTATAATTTATTCCTTGCTAGACAGATGGATAGGTGTTCAACCATGTAACTACATGATTTGTATCAGCCGCGACTCACAGAATAACTTATGATTAAAATTATGATTTTTGGCTTTAAAAATTAATGAAAAATTTACTTTTTAAATAGTTAAATTTATTATATATTTAAAATTTGATCGATATTTAGAAGAGTTTTACCTGATAATCCTACTTCCAATCGTTCGTTTCACTGTTGAAACGCGGTGCTTAATGTATAGAAAAATAATTAATAACCAGTTTTAATTATGTCTTTCCTCCACTGCACTCTGACATTAAATTGAAAGTCCACGCTTGGTTGAACTTGAAGAGAAAAAATCCATTAGCATTGTCACAACATATTTAATGAAATAAAGACAATGTTAATCGTATTACTATGTTCATTAAGCGAAGTAGCTTTGGATTCATACTAACGAATGTATAAGTTAGATAATCTATTGTTCGTTTCCCATCTGCACGCATTAATCAAGGTATCAGAAAAATTAGATACCATGATTCTACTTGAAATATGATAGGACCTATCAGTTCTATACAAACGTTTCTGAGATAACGACAGCGTCACATATGGGCTTTTTTCCTCTTCTATTGCCGAATTAAGTCAGGAGATTCGGTATTCTACTATACCTATGACTCAGCTTGTTATCTGTGAAATGGTGAATTGCCATTTCTCTCTGTGTTGTATTATGAAAGATCCGTAAAGAACAAAATGGTGTTAGTAATGGTGCAAACTTTGACAGGAAACACCTGTTTGCACTTTCAACATAAGCATGCAACGAAAAAAAAATATAGATCCTACTTCGTATCTGTTAAATATCATTAACAGTATTTAACTGAAACAGAAAGAAGAAATAAACAGTAATTGTATTCTTATAAATGTTAAATACTGGAAGAAATTTATGGTACCATTGTGATAAGACAAGTAAAAGCATTCTATAAATAATCTATACACAAATTGTTTTTATTATTTAGATGATTAATCATGAAATAAAGGACTTGAGAGAGTCAGAAATTTAGAATAAAGCGTTTTAAACAAATATAAATATCTCAAAAGATAATTTTTGTTGGAAATTCTAACGGCAAAATTTTCGTATAATTCAAATTTACAAATTCATATAATTAAATATTATATTAATTCCTTTATTAAATAAGCCACGTTAACAGAAAATAAATAGTCAAAGTTAGAAAATAATCTTTTATATAATTTAATATTATCATTAAGTCTTCATATATATAAACATAATTTTAATATTTATTAAGGATGTTAACTAATTCTAGTTATTTGAGATCTTGTAAAGATTTTACTAATTTTACAAAATTAGAAAACCATGTAACACTTGATAAAAGTTAATTATCATTAGAAAGCGAATTGTCAAACCTATTTAAACATCTTAAAATTAATAAAAATTTTAATAAACTCTATTAATTTTATCCAAAATTCTAATTGCTTATTTAAAAATTAAATAAAAACTGGATAAACTAAACTATTTAATTTATTTTAACAAACAACTTCGATCATCTTAATAAAATGAAAATCGTTTATTTTCTTTTTCTTTCATTTCTTACTACAGCTCATATATCAATCAAAATTTTTTGCGAAATATAAATCTCAATAAGGAAAAAAAAACTGTTCCTTCAAAACGGTTTATATTGTAGAACTTCTCTGGCTAATCAGACGAAAGCGAGTAGCTTGACATTGACATATCCTATGGGGGATGCTGTATAGTTTTATGTCAAGGATCAATAAATGATCTGAAACTTCGTAACAAGTTTTCAGGAAAAAAGTATTGAAATACCAGTTGTTGAATCTTATCAATATTAACTAACTCAGGCTTATATAATAAAATTCATTCAACAATTTAATCCGTGAAAGTTATGATATCATTTTGACATTGTAATTAATTAAAAAATGCGACAATTAAATTTAAATCATAACTTATCGTAAAATATCGATTCATTTTAACAATTTAAAAATTTTCTTAATTTATATCTTTACTATTTTTTTTTAATATTAGATCTTGCAAAATGATTATAAAATTTGTAAACAAAACTTGTTTAGAGTGTAATTTTCTAAGCAACAAAAATCATATTTGTTAGGAAACATTTCGGAAATACTTTTATAAAACTTTATATATAATACAAACCAATGATAAATTACATAAAATATGTATAAAAAATATACTAAATCTTCTAATAATTTTTAAGACTACTTCCGTGATAAATTTCACATGGTTTTCCGAATAAAATTTTAAATTGGGTCTGTCCACTTCTTTCATAGAGATTAATTTTCACTCGAGCGTGAAGTTGATTAATTTCGTTTCCAAAACATCCTCTTGTTAAGAAAATTCCGTTAAAAATACCATCACAATCAAAGTTTTCCACCAATCATTCAGAGAGTGGACGATATTACACTAGAATATTGAATGATTTGTTGATGGAGCGGTTCCATCAGTCAGAGCCACGAGTGGCTAATTGATCCTGTGTGCAAGAGTGGACGCCTCGACTTCCTGTCCATCATCCGAAGTCCAGAACAGTGACTGTTGGACGTGCTGGTGTCATAGCCTCGTCATACTGGATGACAGGACCAGTTGGCACACGCCATGCCAAACGACCTCTATGGCTCCAATTGATGCGAGGGGGGTGATCACATGCCAGCTGCTGTACTAGCTCGGCGATATTAAGTGTACTGCTGGAGAAGTGGTCTTTATGCTAAAGACCTCGGAGAAGGAACTCGTTTGAATATTCTCATAAAAATCAATTAGTGTTTTACATTTTATCAAAAAAGACGTGAGAAAAAATATTCTGTAATCATGTGTAACTAAAAAACACTCATAAATTGATATTATTGTATCTCAAACTTTTGTCAAGCAAACAAAAATATTGTTAAATAAAAAGAAAGTCAAAGAAAATAATTTTAAAGTTTAGAACTTTTAAAAGAAATAATAAAATTATATAATATAATATCGAAAAAGTCACGAAAAAAGAAAGAATACGTATCTTTCTAGAAAAATTATTAGAAGGATTATTCAGTTTTATAACATAATGCATCTTACAGAAGCGAAGAATTTGCATAAAAACTTTTTGTATGTCTGACAACTTTCTTACGATTTTGCATATATATTTTTGTTTTAAAACACTTTTTATTCTAAGAAAACTTTAAAATAATCCGTTTAAAATTTTCGTCACGTTTATTCCTTCTTTAAGATGGCCGAACTAACCATTTCTAAAGGTTCCAATAACATAATGCAGATGCAGATTATATTATTCTGGTTTTCGTCTTCTACAAACAGAAATCTTAATTACTAAAATAAACTTATTTCATTTTCGACATTTTTATCTCATTTCAGGTAAAATAATCGACTTAATTTAATAAAGAGGTTAAATTTCAAAATCGATATAAACCGATTTAATTGCCCATAATTACGTGTGCGAATCTGGATAATTAAATAGATATTGAAACATGGAATTAAGTTAGTGTATCTAAAATTAGAAGAATGTATTTCTTGTCGGTCACAAGTGACATAGCCTGTGGGTTATCGTTCATTTGTTCAGATAGAAAGCCACAGAGGAAAACTACCATAGATAACAAGATGCGTCGAAAACTTTAGGAATCTGATGTATAAGGGAAATGAAAGACTATCATTTATTACCGTGGTCGTCATGACTGCTATACTCTATCATACAATGTCAGCTCTAGGTTGACTAATGTCACCTTTCTGAAACAATGTCACGTGGAATATTACCAAGGAAAACGAAAAGTGGGAATAGAAAAGAAGGAAAGAATAGTCTTGTGCTGTCATTTAAGTTTTAACTTGTCGTTTGAGCACGTCACGTACGTCAGTAGTTGAAACTTATGCATTCTTGAAGATTCATTCAGCTTTTATTTGCTTTTTTTTATTTTCTGTCATTTCATCTTTGTTTCAACTGATAAAGAATCAACTATACTCGTATACTTTTATCTTTTTATGTAATTTATTTTATAGTTAAATAAATAATTCTTTTGTTTTAAATGAAAATAAATAAATAAATAAGTTTCAACTTTTATCCATTAATTTGTTTTTCAAAGTTTAAACTTGGTTGTCAAAATTAAAACAGAAAAATTAAAGAAATAATATTTGGAACTGAAGAAATTCGAACAATTTCGTCCCTTGGGGTGTAGAAGAAGAGGCAGGATGAGGGGAACTTTTTTTCCTATTTCGTTTGCCAGGCTTTGATGAAACTATTAGAAGTGGAACCAAAAGTTCATAGAAGAGATTTCCTCTATATATACTTGAATTATAAGAATCAATTTGTAACCAGGAGAGGAAGGGAGAGGTTGCATTTTTTCAGTTTGCTAATTAAAGAATAAGGGTGCAACTCAGTTTTTGTTAGTACGTTGGGCGAAACTATTAAGGCTAAAATGATAAATTCTTCGTATGAAATGAAAGAAGGTCGAAAATTTCAGATTTCCGAGAGGAATAAAAATAAGAGTACATTTGTTCAGATTGACTTTTTACCTAGCTCAGGCAGCGAAGTTAGAATGTTGAAATTTACAGAATTGCATCTAGAGAATTAAATGCAAGAAATTCTAATGATTTTATTCTCGAGAGAAGAAATAGAACAGCAGTAGCTTTTCTTTTTGTTTTTACATTTACCAATTCACTTTTTTCAGATGAAAGTGTAAGAACTAAAACAATGAAATTCACATAACAGATGCCACATGTGAACTGGAATAAATCAAAAATTTGGTAAATTTTAATAAATCTCTTACAATACTTTTTGCGAAAAAGCATTCGTACATATCTGCTATCCATCACTACATATTTATGTATTAATATTTTTAAAAAAATCTAATATAAAAAATTCCAGAATACAGAAATCCAAAAAAATTAACTTGGATATTTTATATATTTTCCCTTAGAAATCGTTATAATAATATTAATGTAAACACGAAAAGTACAAGCTTAGCAATAAATTACAAATAATTATTGTCAAAAGTTTTATTCGTGAATTTATTTCCATATAATTATCAAAAGAAAGGGCTATTGATAAACAGTGTCGGTTATCGGAGTAATTTCGTACTTTCTACAAAACACGCTATCTGCAAATAATATGTTAATGGTCATTGTATAGCTTTTAATAGGAGAAAAAAATCGAAAACGACCAGTTTGATTCGGTAAATTTTCTCGAAATGGATAATTGAAAAACCACATTGAATCGAATCTCGTACTTTTCTAGTGAGACGTGACTCGACTTCTGCCTATAGAATACACAGTATCATACACGATCGGGTCACGTAAGAACGAAATCGTCACGCTAGTCATACGTCATAAGCATGACAATATTCGTGGTCAGTTCAAATTCTATCGAAAAATCTAGGCATAATGAATGAGAATAAATATTACAACATGAATAATTAAATTATATTTCTTTCGTCTACACTTATTATTGTATAATTTTTTTATCAGTGTAGCATTTAATCAGTGTAGAATTTGATAATATTTAATTGAAAATTATTATAGACGAAAAGTTTCATAAGCTATGAATATTTTGGACATGGTTTGTTTTCTTAATATTCAGTTAAACAGAGGCAGAAATGCATTGTCCTTGGATAAAGATCATTCTGCTTAACGAAGGAAATTAAAGGAATTAGAAATGTTCACCTTCCAAGAAATTTCTGTATAATTACCAACTTATCTTTTATTTGATTGATCGTAGCTTTGCTTTCATGACAACTAAAAGCATTAATTGGTATCTGGAATTTAATTTGTGTTAATTGGTCAGAATGGTAATTGCTACGTTTCCGTTACAATTCTAGAAATCCAGAAAGTGTTATGTACACTATGAGAAGGACAATTCTCCAATGAAGTAGAATGCTTGCTTTAGTCACGAATTGTTATCCAGTATATTGTTCGAACTATTTTTTTACCTACTTTTTTGCGAAAACTTTAAAGTTTTTCGCATTTGTGCATTTTTTAAAGTTATCCAGAACGGACTTTCTTTTACAGATAACCCATAGTAAGCTTATGTTTATTTTTAGATCATGAATCATGGAAGTTTCAACGACTATAAATAAAACTTTTCAAATGCAGAGACTCAATAAATGATAAAGTTATTTGTATTACTATAATATTGCTCTGAACATTTAAATGCCTAAAGTTTATGCCTCTAGGCTATATATTTATATACATATACAGTATACTATATACTGTATGTACAAATATAAATATGAACTTATATTATGTTTATAACAATTGTAAATAAGTTATTTTACCATTAAGTTATAAGCTTATACAATTTTAGTTATTTATTTATTTATTTATTAAAAACTTATTTTTAGACTGTAAAAAATTCTATAAACTTGTAAATACTAAATTAGAATATATTTTTAAAATTGTTTAAAAAACTTTAAAATATTTATACAAAATTTTCAAGAATAAAATGTTTAAACTAAAATATTTTACTGCTTTATTTTCTGCATAAATAGAGGGTTTTACTCCATATGGCAGCAGTTATTATACGAAATGTTTAATTGGCCATAAAGACCACCGTTCCGCTGTTGTTGCCTCCTTAGCTATGTGCTAAATTAAAACCATCCTCCCATACTAGTGGGTGGAGTTAGAGAATCCCGACATTAAAGTTTGGCCCCCAGCTATAACCCAATAACCACACCTGTAAGACAAAGATCCTGTTTTTTGCTACAATCCTTCACGTTTTGATGCGTGAAGGTTATTCGTGATTTAAAATCGTTTAAAAGTGGATGGGGATGCCGTTCGTCACGTGATTTAATAGTGTAGTGTCCGACCACTAGAAGCGCTGGGCCTCAACAGACTGCAGTTCATGTTAGCGTTTCACATCAAAGAAAGCAGGATGATAAACATCGATGCGTAATATCGATTAAATAATATTGATGCTAAGAATACGTCGGATCTAAAATATCGATGTTGTTATTGAAAAATATATATATTTATTTATTTATAAAAAAAACAAAGATTACTATACCATAGAGTTAAACAACTTTGTTTATAGGAATATGCATAATCATATAAAATTTATAATTTTAATTAATTTAGTACTTAATAATTTTTATAATAAATTTAAATAATTGCGAAATATATATTGTATATAGCCTATAAATTTAAACAAGTTGAAAATTAAAAATTAATGCAAAAATATATATACATAAATAGAAAACAGCATGGATATAGATTACAACAGAATAAGAACATAGAATATATTTTCGTTATGTTGTTTCGAATGCCGTTTAGTCATTTACATTATTTTATTTTGTTTTTAAATACCGAAAATTATGAATCTTTTCTTATTTTAATCCCCGCATGTTATATTTTAATTTAATCCAATTCACCATATCAATTACTTATAGAATAAGAAAAACAACTAAATCTAGCTTATCGATACATTATATCGTTAGGCCATTAAAATACATTTATCAATCCAATTAATTAGGATATCAATTAGTGTCAAATAACACTACATAAATATATCTATGTTTGATCGATCATCGAAGCTCGGACATCGATACATCAAAAAAAAAAATATATCGATGTTTGAAAAATATCAACTTCTCCTGTGAAATCCTGATTCGTGTCTAACTAGATGTTGTGGTTGTTTTTACTACCTTTATCAACGATCTTAGCCTTGGGCTTGTTCTAATGAAACCATTACGACATATCACGTAAGATTTAGTGTTCCCTAAGTTAGTGCAACTGTTTTACAAAATCAGCTTTAAAAGAATAAATATCTTACATACGGGGGATGCTTCTGGAGATGCTCAGCAGAGATTTGTATTCTGATGTCTACATAGGCTATAAACCTGTACCAAGTATATATATTTATCACATCTGAACAAAAAATAAGAGTAAAAACATAAATTTTAGTTTTAAAAATCGTAAATGCTGCACACATAAAAATTAATTTTAAAAAATTAGATTCATATTTAAAAATAAATGATTGCGATTTTTATCTTCATGATGATACTTCCTGTCGGCATTTCAGCGTTAAAGATAAATATATTATTTAGAAATTAATTAAGAAAATCGGCTTCATGAAGATTACACATAACACTATCTGCGTCATTATCTTCAGTGATAAACAGAAATGTTGCCTTGGTTATTATATCTTAATAATGAAAATATACTGTAATTATCTTAACTAAAAAAACGACACTTTGAGATCAGAAATATGAGAAAATAAGGAAACTGTTCATTTTTGCTGTCATATTTAATAAGGAAATCACTTGAATGAATATTTATTTCCGAAATCCAATTTTTGGTGGTATAAAGTAATCAGGAAGTCGAGATCGGGAGTGCTTATAAATCTAAATCACTGTTATCTTTACATCGTCGGATAATAATTTTTATAAATCAGCAACGTTTTAATGTTTAAATAATTAGATTACTTATACAATTTGGAATGTTAATTATAATTGGATGTTGTTTGGTTCATGAAAATGGCTTACAACAATATCTAATGTCCCACATAGTTCAGATCAACTTTAAACCAGCTTATAAATTTAATATCTGTCGATTGTTTTCTTATTTATCTATTACACAGACGCGTCTAGAATTTTATTTATACTCTTTGTCCTATGTGTATTGCTTCAATTATCTGTTATCTCTAAAAGTTTATTTATTTTAGCAACTTTTTGCTCTTTTTTTCAATTTTAATCAACTAAAATATAAACGAAGTGGAAGATTTAATTTAAAAAATTTAAACTGTTTCCTCAATTTTAATTTATAATTTTTCGTAGATCTATTTTCTTTCAATTATTTATATACAATATTACAAAGATGTAAATGTGAGAAATTTATATTTTAGCTGGAAATACTGAATTATATAATTATTGAATTAATTTTATATTAAATTTCGCTGAAATTCTAATTTAATATTGTAGATTTATTCGGGGAATATTGAACGGGTAGAGTTTATACTAAGAATATTCTTTAATTTAATCTACAATCGACAAACAATGTTAAGCTTCGGATTAGTAAATGTACAGAAATCGATAAGAAACCACAAAAATTGACTTACAAAATTAAAAATATTCTTACAGTTTGTCCTTTCTTTAGCGTATTTTAAATCATTTATACTAGTTTAATATGGCTTCTTATATTTATCTCAATGCTTATAAAATATTCTAAACAAATAAATTTAACGTTAATATAATATAAACATATACTATCAATGACCTGATAAATTATATCGATTTTCCTTGCTTCTACATTAAATCTACTTTCATCTCTATTCATTTCGCATTTTATTTTTGTTATAACAACATGAACAGAATTATTTCATAAATATAAAAAGGATAAGAGCAACCTATAAACCAGTTTTTACCCATATAAACCAGATTTTCTATACTTTGTTAGTTGAATAGATGGAATAGAATAAGGTTTAGGCTATTTTAGAAATATCGATTAAAAACAAAATTATTTATAAATAAATTAAATTCATTTTTTAAGGAGAAGATCGCTAAAAATATCGATTAAATAGGATGTTTACATAATCAATAATAATTTCAATGTATTTATTTGTCGCTTATTCTAGTATCTGAAAAGACAATTTCAACTTCAATTTATTTCTTTTTTATTCAATTACTTTTATATTAATACAATTTTTGATGAGTTTTTATTTTAATAATAAAAAGCATTATTTATTCTATTGAATTGAATTGAATTGAAGTTGATCGTATAACTCATTCTTATCTTTCACGATTAAGTGTAATCTTATTAATTTTTCATATAAAAAATGTACTTTTTTTAATACAAAAAATTGTGCAGAAATAGAAAACATCTAATGACTCGTACTACAAAGATTTTTTTATGAAGAAATATTGACTAAACCGCATTAGATTTATTTATTTTTTCTCGTTTTCTGATAGCTTAAATGTTTTATACAATTAGTTGTCTTCTTTTGTAGACAAAAAGATCGAGATAAAGAGAGAAAGAGAAAATTTTATCAGCAAACAAACATCGTGAATATAGTTTGTCCTCTGGGGTCTACGACACTCCAGTAATTATCTGATTGATAGAATAAATTAGATAAAGAACTACCAAACTGTTAATGGTGACGAAGTGAATAATCCTGTGGGCGCAACTCGCTTGTTTCTGATATCTTTCAAATTGTTAAGTTTTCTTACGGAAAATCTACCTATTTATTTTTTCATTACGCGACAGAATAATTAACTAATTACTAAAATTTTAATTTACATTCTTTTTCTCATCTTTGCTGATAAGAAGAGAAGTTTATCAGATCTCGCTCCATTTACTTTTTTTTCTTTAATCAGAAATTTTTATTCCATCGTTTTGGTATTTTATAATTTATCTGCGATATAAAAAATATGATATGGCTGCACTCTATTTAGTATCATTTTTTTTCAGTCTTATTGAAATGATACGATTAATCAGAAACGAGTTAATGTCGAGTAAATCACGATCATAAACGAGAGTGCTGAAAGAGAACAGATAACTAAGATAACTTATATGGATTAGACCCCGAAGCTAAGGGCATCTACTCGACTTTTAAGACCTAACCTCTCCCATACGTTTTAAAAACAGCTATTAAATTTAATTCTATTCGAAAATAGACGTCATAAACTTCTGCCATAGAAGAATATTTTTAGAAGGAAAAAAAATTAGGAAATTTATTATTAGTAAGGATTGGTTTACTTTTATATAAACCATTGTATAGGCTATCTGAAAGGTCTCCATTACCGATCAGTGAGTGAGATAAATTCTTGGGCGGTGATGCTGGAACCATTTTTCACTCGTCTCGTTAGTTATTTATTGAATTACAAACTCTGTTACTGAAAAGTGGGACTCAAGTATCTCCAGCTGTCTTCACTCAAAAATGGCGTTCTAAAATGATGAAGTAAAGAATAAAATGGACCAGGATTTTTAGGAAAGTAGGACCAAAACTTTGTCATTTATAACCACTAAACTATCTTATACCAAGTATCGTCTACTGTTTTTCCTCTTCTGGTCCACCCAATAACTGTCTCGTATATTTATAAAAGTAAAACCGATTCGGTTCTTCGATAGTCTTTTTACAACCACACTCAAAAGTAGCTATAAAGTTGCAATTCGATGTCTCTATCGCCATTTGCTACCGATAGCACCGGAATGGGATGGGCATACTCTTGTATATGGATTATAATTCATACTCCATTGGAATATGCTTGAGGTTACTTTCACTTCAAAACAATTTATTGATGTTCTTCTACATTTTAATTGTTGTGACCTTATATTAAATCTTTTTTATATACTAATTACTAGAAAAGAATTCATTTAAAAAGAACTAGATACGCCTGTTAAGCGATAATTGTTTTTAATGGCTCAATTACTTGATTGAATCACTTTAAAATTGATATAGATATATTATTAACATAGGAAAAATACATTACATTTATACAATTAATTTTTTAAGAATTAATCAACTTTTATTTAATTTTTATTAATCCGTGTTTATCTTTATATATATAATTTATTTATTTTATATATAAAAATAATACAAACACTTTTTTTTATTTTAAAAAAAAAGTTAAAAATTCTTATCTTATAAGCAACTTTGTAAATAAAAAGTAAAATATCATTTATATTAAATAAAATAATAAGAAATTGTGATATTTTATTTAAAATTTTATTTTCTAAATTAAGTAAACATTTGGCATCTTTACAGTGTTTAAAAAATTTTTCTGAATATCTTAGAATTTCAACTTTTCGGGAAAATAATTTTATTTCTGGCTATTTTATTTATTTTTTTATATAATAATATATTGCATTACTCGATTAAATAAGAAAAATTAGTTTATAATAAGTCATTTTTCTTATTTACGTTTTTTAACTTAAACTGAATTCGAAGAAATGAAGATAAATTATTTTATATTCTATAATAACATAATTACATATTTATTTTTTGAGATGTAAAAATAAATTTTAAGCATAAGAAAATTAATAAAAATATATTAATTTAAATTTATAAACTAATTATATTTGTTACTAATTTTATAAAAGAATTTGCATCGGCTTATGTTTCAGAATTTTTTTTTTTATATTATAAGGTTTAATTTGATTAAATAAAATACTAAATTTATAAAAGTAAAATAATTTAATAAAATGACGACTTCATATTATAATAAAAATACTATTTGTATTTATTTCGTTTAGCATTTGAAACTTTATATTTTAATCTAATCTAAATCTAAAAACATAAACTAAAAAGGTCGAAGGTCAAATTAGAACAATTTCTATTTGAAAAAAATTGGTCAGATAGAAAACTATCATTTAGGAATGTTCAGGAATGCAGTAGAAAGTATTATAAAGAACGTATATAAGTGAAGACACCCAAGTTGATAGGATAAGATCGCGCAATCTAGACAAAAAACGGATTGTTAGTGTTCACATTTAGCAACAATTTTCAATCCCACGCAGCAAATAATGTGAGGATAGATGAGCGGGCTAGGGACTTGTAACAATTTGGTCATCTCCCTGGCATTCTCACAACAGAACGTGTGTCATGTACAGACTCCACATTTCACACGCTATGTGGAATGACAGGTTAATGCCCTTGTTTCCTGAAAAATTTTGGGTACGCACTAGATAGGGGGGTTGATGAATGAGTACTGTCTTGACTTCAGACTGTATTTGTGTCTTTTCGCTTGAACTGAGTGTCTGAAACGGCTCCTTACACTCGGGCTATTTGTTTCATGGTGCTTGGCAGCGAGACTTTGTTCCCTTGTTCTAACGAAATTCTATTTATCTTCACTGTAACGAATTCTGTTTTCTTACAACTCGATTTAGTTACAGTTTGACACAAATCGACAACCGTTTCCTACCTGTTTTCTTAAGGAAAGTCATCATCAATTGTCGCTTGTCGATAATGTTTATCTGATTCGAGAACTTTCCGTTTTTCCTTTTTATTTAAATCTTTTATTAACAAATTTATTCCCTTGGAAATAAAAAAATAAAAAATAAAAAAGACACGATTTAATGCATTACTTAAAAATCGTTTTTTTCTGTTATAAAATTTATAAATATTAATTAGTATATCAGCTTTTAAATATAATCAACAAATTTGTTTTGTTTACTTTATTATTTATTATCGTAAATATTTTAATTCGATTTCTTTATTTAATTAATTTTATATTTTGTTCTGTTTAGAATCTATAGCATAACCATTAAAGAAGGCGCAAAATTGAGAAAACTTTTGAAAGGGGAATAGTTTCATAATTCTCCAAACGCCACCTACTATATTCTAAAGTTAAACACTCTAATGACAGTTTTCAGTGTTCTTTAAAGAAATTGGTTTTCAAATCTCATTATCTGATACTTATCCCATTCATTGCCATCCTTTCAGATGCTACTATCCTTAATTGGACTGGATGATGCTGTCATTAACGAACGGGTGGGCAGAAATGGGGGAAGTTCGACTGATCTGTGTAACTTCAGTCTGTAAGTTTCAAACTCTATCTTAGAGAATTCTTATAGAAATTTAAAATCGGAACTAAATTAACAATTTTAATTTATTTTATTCACAAAATGGTATAAGTTTAAAAACTTAAAAGTTGTTGTAATGAATCGCTATCTCAAATATAACAAAAAGCCCTAAGTTTATTGCCACTTGATTCGCCAAATGAATTTTTGATATATAGATTAAATTATTCAATTTTTCTTTCCCTTTTTTACTTTTTGTATCAATCATATTATCGCTTTTGACATTTTTTGCACGACTTTAAGGAGAAATGAAGCCGGTATCTCCAACATTTTATTAATGCAAGCCCGATTTTTTTACCATATAGTTTGATCACGGATCTCATAAATAATAATATAGTAGCTCGTAATATGTAATATACTATAGATCTTGTGTGCGAATACGATAACTGCTCAACCTTTCAGCCAATTTCTATCAAATTTAGAGAGAAAAAAAATCAATTTTTATAGTATATATCTAGAAGAATCTTTTGAGTCTATCTTCAAGAATTTAAAAATGGCAATTGTATCAATTTTTAAAATAGTATTAAAAAATTTAGCTTTTAAACTAAACGAGACTATATTCCCGTTAAAAGACGAAAAGCTACTTCGTATAAAATATATTTTCGCTCAAAAAAGCACAAAATAACACTGCCATAAATTGTAGATTAAAGTATTTTCTGCAGCTTAACTTCACAATACACCATTACGTCTTTGTTTATCTTTAATGTGAAAATTTATCTTTATTTTTAGTTTTCCTTTCACTTTACAAAAATAATCTTGATTATCAATAAAGAATTAATAAATTTTATCTGAAAATTTGACTTAATAACATTTTTTTTTTCCCAAAATAATATATTATGTTTTCAAATGAGATGATGATGCTAATTTGTTGAGTAGTATAATCTTAAAAAATTTACGTTCTTTTATTAAGGCACCGAGTTCATTGTTTGGTATATCGTGCTTTCTTTTGACCATATTTGCATACCTTTAACTTTTTTTTACATTTCTTTCAGATTTTATTTCTTTTTATCCAACCAGAATGATTTATGTTGAAAGTTTACATTAACTTGCGCTTCTAACTTCCAAATAAAACTCTAATCTTGTATCCCTCACCTTTATTATTCTTACATCTTTTCAACTCATTAAAAAAACTTGGTTTAAAAAAAGGGTATCTTCTTTCCTGCAGAGTTATTTGGTTATTCTATTAAACTATGAATTCTAGATTTAAAAAACGAATTTGCCAGTTCTTTTAACCAGTTCTTGAGTTTTCATTATTTTTTCCTCCTTCATTAATATTTCGTAAAAATTGATAGTGTGACTTTGCATGAAACAAAATAAGTTTGGTTTTAATTAAAAATAGTTTTTGGTATAATTTATATTAGCTTTATGAATTTTTCTACATTTTTTATGCAGGCTTGTATAAATTTTAATTTGTGTTTTTCAAATTTCAAATTTTTGGTTAAATTTTTCATTCTAGTTTTTAATATTTTCTTATAATAATCAATATATTTAAGAACTTTTTAAATTTTCTCAATATTTATTATCCAAATTGTATGATCTATTGAATTAAGACTTTAAAATTTATTTTTTAATTCTGATATTTAAATTATTGTTATTCTATAAAATTTGCATATAGTCTATGCTATATTTTCAGATTGTTTACTTAAATTGCACAGTATAGTTTTTATATTTTTTCTTGCTTATTAACTTTTCTTATAGTTCTTATGCCACCTTGCTCTATTGATTTCTATATTTTTGCGTGTTAATTAAAAATAAATTATAAGGACAATTTCTCTTTCTTAAACTTTTGTTATAAAACTTAATGTGAAGTGTAGTTTTCTCTATTTTTAATTCTAAGTTACTTTTTTAGATTATTATTCAAAATTATATCTCATATAATGTACTGAATTTACCACACAAAAGCATTATCTTTTATGATAAAATTATCTAAATATCCTTTATAATTTTATAACTACAGTGCATTGGATGAGTGCATGCTTCTTGAAAATTTAACATATTCACTATAACGTTTGCTTTACGTGTGCATAATTTCATATTTAATTCAAATATTTATATCGGCGAAAAGGTAATCTTAAATACTGTGTATATATTCGTATTACTAGTATCAAATCTCTTATATATACAAAGATATTATCTAGTCTAATCTCCAGCATAGGGATAACTATAAAAACTTCGAGGTGTGTCTAAACAGGTAAGATATTGTACCTAAAACCTGCAACAGTTGCTCACCCCCACCACTATAATTACGTTAGGCCCTTGACTGGTGTCAAAACGTGACTGAGAACAAAGTTTTTATTATTATTACCTAAGGGATAGTAATGACTAAATTGTTCTCTTCTTGTCGTGACTTAAGTCGACTCATTCGATCAGAACTTCTCAGCTTGATTCCTCCCTACCTGGTTGAAATTATGAGGAATATGCTTCCAGTCTAATGACTTCTAGTCTAATCACGGATTTTAAGTTTTCTTTCTGTGCCCAGAAACTGCAGTAATGTTATTAACACTTTCTATTGCAAAGTCGTGATGTTTTCAATGTCAATGACCCTAAAAAAATGTTTTAAAAATTTTTATCGCCGTTATTAAGTTATGAGAAAGGAGTCAAACTGGCACAACAATTTTAGGGCAAAAAGCATGAGTTTTTAAACAAATTATTAATAAATTATTCATATATTTATTAGGTACTTTTAATAGAAACAAAGATAAGCTTATAATCTAACATAATTAAATCTTACGTTAAAAATTTAAAACTTATAAATCAGATAAGAATGCCCATTAACTTCTTATCTTACAGAGCTTATTAAATTTTCTATAAAAGTTAATTGTTCATAATGAAATTTTGATCTAGCAATCTCTTCTAGCACGTAGGCCTTATGGCCAAACATAATCTATTAATATCTGAATTAATTATCTCTATCTAGCAGCCCACCATGTTATAACTTCTCTTTATTAATAATATAGTTCTACTTCAATCAACTGCGTACTCTCCTTAACTATGCTGTATATTCTATATTTATTTCTAGTAAAATCGTTTTCGATTACTAAATTCGATCCAAAACGTGTGTTTAACATCATTTACAGAAATTTTAACGTCAATAAAAAGAGGTTTATGACATTTTTTAGTCCTGTAGTCAGTTTTAAAGTAACTTTCAACTGTACGGAAACAATTTCGATTTTACAATCAATTGAAAAAAATCTCTGAATTTTGTTTTACTTCTTTCTTATGACAGATTTTTCGCGTTATCGTAAAGGTTGCAGCCTGTAGAAGAAACTAAAATCAAAATAATTGTATTACAGAAAAAGATACGAGAATATTATGTCTGACTTGTAGTGTTTTCTGTTACAAACCCATACTTCCCTAGTAGCAACAATGGATTCGGGGGTTATCTCTAATACTTGAGAGGTAAAGGAATGGACCGAGTCAAAGTGCTCAATAAATTATTCCCGGATGGAAAGAATTACCCTTCATCCTTCCTACCCATCAATCTACCCTCAAGGAGAGTAAGAACAAGATACTCGGGGAGCTGGCTCGTTTTTCTCGATATGTCGAACAGAAGAAATATTTGTTTGGTTTAGAATTATGCTAGAAATGCTTTAATTAAAACTTATATTAAATATTAATGTTAATATCAGGATTTCTGAAAAATTATAGTCAAATAGATAATATATTTTTCTATATCATTTTTAACTTTAAAAATATGTGATAAAAATAATGTACCGTAAACTACTATAAAAATTGAAAAATATATATTATTATCTGTACTATAAACAAACATAAAAATACAATTTTGATAATGAATATACAAATAATGGCAGAAAATAAAGAAAAATAAGTGTTATCAGAGAAAATCAGTCTAAAGTTATTTAAAATTTTAATTATTTTTTTTATTTTATGTACTACAGTAATATATTAAATATTAAAATTACTTTATTGAAAGATATTTTAATTCTAATAAATATTAAAAACTGAAAATCGATTTATTGTATACCTAAAATGTTTATACAACGAACAAACTCTAGTTTGTTTTGGAAAAAAATCAATAAAATCGAAAAAAATCTTATTTTTCATTTCTTTGAATTTGAAAATAATAATTAAATATTTAACTCAGATGACTGATAAATAATTAAAATAGTAGAATATAAATGAACTTATATATTTCTACGCATTGAAATATAGAAATTTCAATGCGTAGAAATGACCTACGGGCGCAACGATAACGAATGGGTCATTTTGCAAGGGGCAAAACAGATAACAAAAAACGGCAAAGAGATGAACAAAAGATGCATGTTTAAAACAACTAAAGTTCAAGGTGAGGGTCATAAGCGCCCAGGCATTCGTAGTCTAAGCTAGAATTGACCTTCTCGACCTCGAAATCCGAAACCATTCATCAAGTTACTCAACTTAGCCATGTTACCTACGACAAGACAAATGAGTGGATATTGCCTACAGGCAACGTTGAACATAATATTAATCTAACTAAACTTATGTACAAGGTCAGCCGGGAGATTGCAACCAAATGTCCCCTCGTTCAATTGTCCCGCGTTATTTCCGTCAATCAATTTAGTCTATAAAGAAGGACCACCTGTTGAGTAGAAGTGCCGAGAAGATAGAAGAAGCCGACACTGACTCGTAGCTACTGGCAATGGAAATTAACTTCAGAGAACGGTAGTAACTGTCATTGTCTAACTTTATTGACGTTTGGTTCGGGACGGACAAACAAGCGACGATGTCACAAATCAGTCCAGTGCGTGTCGTAAAATCTCTGTAACAAGTACATTGATAGAATGCGTCTTACATCACATAACCTTTCTTCTAATGAGACCGAACACCTCAAAACAAAATTTATTTCTAATACTAATCTCATGACGAAATTTTAAGTATTTTTTTAATGCAATTAAATCCTATGAAAATATTTATGATATAAAAAAATTAAATAGAATCGAGAACAAGTCTTTATTAACGTTCTTAATTAAAAGTGTTCACATCTCCACAATGGAAAAGAGAAAGACAATGCAGTCTTGTCAATCGTGTTTAGAAGCCACTAAAGTAGACAGTAGATCCCATTTAACTATTAAATTAGGAAAATTGCTACCGTGACAGATAACATTTTTACAGTAGTAAGACTCCCATTACTACGAAACCAGAGTATCAGATTTCACATTCCTAGCCTCTGGGTCCTATTAAAGATACAAATTAATACTATACCACGTGACGGGAATAGAAGGCCGCGTTGAGTGATTTGTTATCTGTGTAGCAAAAAGAGCTGTCCGAACGGATGTAATATTAGACAACAACGCTTCAAGAGATGGAGTAGAAGATATGATACCATCCTTTGTTTCTAGGTTACTGCATACTTTCGAATCTGAACATGGTCTGAGGATTAGCCTCTGTTCATTAGCGTCAAACTCTAATAATTGGCTTCAAGAATGAGCAGGTGTTACTGAAGGCAACGCGTTTTTTATTCTCAGATTAAAGTATTAAGTAAAATATTTGCAGTTATGAAGGTCGAAAGCATACTTTCTGCACTTATTATATGTTGATTCTTGTCATTTTCTTTTATCAAGCTAAAATTTTCGTGAATGGATATATAATATCTTTCAAGTTTTTAATGAATGTCAGGTAATAGCGTATAAAAAGTTTGATCGAAGTTTCTGTGGAAACCTCGTGATAAATGATTAAAGAAAAATATTATAGATTTATAAGACTTTTTTTTAAATATCGAACCGAAAGTTATTTAAATATGAACATTATATAGTTTACGTATTATTTATTTATAGGGTCGAGTGAGTAACCATCGATTGGAGACAAAATGATTTTTTTCCATTTATCTAGCTGTAGAAGTGTTTGTCCTTTCTATCAATACTTAATCGATTATTGTACTAAAACTGTTTACGACTAACATAATAGAATTTCTTCCGAACCGTCCCATGATTTTTGAAATTTAAAAACAAAAATCTTTTCTTTTTGCTTGTATTTTGTAAGCTGCATAAGCATATTGGTTTACTTTAGAATTTTATTCGAAAATAAAAATTATTATTTAAATTAGACTTTTGGAAAGAAATATAATTTAATTTCAGAAATGAAAGGAAATAAATATAAAATAAATTTTTTAAACCATAAATTCGAAAATTTAATTTTAAATTTAATAAAGTTCTGATAGAAAAATTTAATGAATACTTTATCTAAAAAATCAAATTATAAATTATATAAATTTATAAAAAAAAATACCTTGATAATATTTAAAAGATTCTTTGGATTAATTTTAATATTAAATATAAATTAGATTTCTTTTTTTACTAGTTTCTGAATGTTTCTATTTTTAAACGCATATTTTTTTTCTTTTGATCTATTTTATTTCTAAGCTCCTTTGTAATGTAAGGCTGGATTCATTCTATGTAAATCAACAGTTGGTAACAAGATATTGCACTAAAGAAAATTGATTAACATAGAGACCATTACGATGAAAAATTTTCATTATCTGTTGCTAGAAATATTCATATAAAAAACTAGGATTTTTTTGTGCAACAACTAAAATATTACACAGTTAAAAGGAATTTTTATTCTTTCAGGAAGGCATGCAACTGTACCATTTCAATGATCACTTTTCTTCAGAAAACATAAGACCGCTTGTGGAATTTACAAGAGATAAGTCTGAATAATAAATTTTCAGCAAAAGAGAGGATTCGAAAGCGTTTCAGATGCATCACGAAAGAAATTTATAAAGCTTAGATAAAATAGGTTGCCAAATCAATTGTATACAAATTTAACAAACAGCAAAAATCTTTTTTTTTCTNAAATACTAAATTTATAAAAGTAAAATAATTTAATAAAATGACGACTTCATATTATAATAAAAATACTATTTGTATTTATTTCGTTTAGCATTTGAAACTTTATATTTTAATCTAATCTAAATCTAAAAACATAAACTAAAAAGGTCGAAGGTCAAATTAGAACAATTTCTATTTGAAAAAAATTGGTCAGATAGAAAACTATCATTTAGGAATGTTCAGGAATGCAGTAGAAAGTATTATAAAGAACGTATATAAGTGAAGACACCCAAGTTGATAGGATAAGATCGCGCAATCTAGACAAAAAACGGATTGTTAGTGTTCACATTTAGCAACAATTTTCAATCCCACGCAGCAAATAATGTGAGGATAGATGAGCGGGCTAGGGACTTGTAACAATTTGGTCATCTCCCTGGCATTCTCACAACAGAACGTGTGTCATGTACAGACTCCACATTTCACACGCTATGTGGAATGACAGGTTAATGCCCTTGTTTCCTGAAAAATTTTGGGTACGCACTAGATAGGGGGGTTGATGAATGAGTACTGTCTTGACTTCAGACTGTATTTGTGTCTTTTCGCTTGAACTGAGTGTCTGAAACGGCTCCTTACACTCGGGCTATTTGTTTCATGGTGCTTGGCAGCGAGACTTTGTTCCCTTGTTCTAACGAAATTCTATTTATCTTCACTGTAACGAATTCTGTTTTCTTACAACTCGATTTAGTTACAGTTTGACACAAATCGACAACCGTTTCCTACCTGTTTTCTTAAGGAAAGTCATCATCAATTGTCGCTTGTCGATAATGTTTATCTGATTCGAGAACTTTCCGTTTTTCCTTTTTATTTAAATCTTTTATTAACAAATTTATTCCCTTGGAAATAAAAAAATAAAAAATAAAAAAGACACGATTTAATGCATTACTTAAAAATCGTTTTTTTCTGTTATAAAATTTATAAATATTAATTAGTATATCAGCTTTTAAATATAATCAACAAATTTGTTTTGTTTACTTTATTATTTATTATCGTAAATATTTTAATTCGATTTCTTTATTTAATTAATTTTATATTTTGTTCTGTTTAGAATCTATAGCATAACCATTAAAGAAGGCGCAAAATTGAGAAAACTTTTGAAAGGGGAATAGTTTCATAATTCTCCAAACGCCACCTACTATATTCTAAAGTTAAACACTCTAATGACAGTTTTCAGTGTTCTTTAAAGAAATTGGTTTTCAAATCTCATTATCTGATACTTATCCCATTCATTGCCATCCTTTCAGATGCTACTATCCTTAATTGGACTGGATGATGCTGTCATTAACGAACGGGTGGGCAGAAATGGGGGAAGTTCGACTGATCTGTGTAACTTCAGTCTGTAAGTTTCAAACTCTATCTTAGAGAATTCTTATAGAAATTTAAAATCGGAACTAAATTAACAATTTTAATTTATTTTATTCACAAAATGGTATAAGTTTAAAAACTTAAAAGTTGTTGTAATGAATCGCTATCTCAAATATAACAAAAAGCCCTAAGTTTATTGCCACTTGATTCGCCAAATGAATTTTTGATATATAGATTAAATTATTCAATTTTTCTTTCCCTTTTTTACTTTTTGTATCAATCATATTATCGCTTTTGACATTTTTTGCACGACTTTAAGGAGAAATGAAGCCGGTATCTCCAACATTTTATTAATTCAAGCCCGATTTTTTTACCATATAGTTTGATCACGGATCTCATAAATAATAATATAGTAGCTCGTAATATGTAATATACTATAGATCTTGTGTGCGAATACGATAACTGCTCAACCTTTCAGCCAATTTCTATCAAATTTAGAGAGAAAAAAAATCAATTTTTATAGTATGTATCTAGAAGAATCTTTTGAGTCTATCTTCAAGAATTTAAAAATGGCAATTGTATCAATTTTTAAAATAGTATTAAAAAATTTAGCTTTTAAACTAAACGAGACTATATTCCCGTTAAAAGACGAAAAGCTACTTCGTATAAAATATATTTTCGCTCAAAAAAGCACAAAATAACACTGCCATAAATTGTAGATTAAAGTCTTTTCTGCAGCTTAACTTCACAATACACCATTACGTCTTTGTTTATCTTTAATGTGAAAATTTATCTTTATTTTTAGTTTTCCTTTCACTTTACAAAAATAATCTTGATTATCAATAAAGAATTAATAAATTTTATCTGAAAATTTGACTTAATAACATTTTTTTTCCCAAAATAATATATTATGTTTTCAAATGAGATGATGATGCTAATTTGTTGAGTAGTATAATCTTAAAAAATTTACGTTCTTTTATTAAGGCACCGAGTTCATTGTTTGGTATATCGTGCTTTCTTTTGACCATATTTGCATACCTTTAACTTTTTTTTACATTTCTTTCAGATTTTATTTCTTTTTATCCAACCAGAATGATTTATGTTGAAAGTTTACATTAACTTGCGCTTCTAACTTCCAAATAAAACTCTAATCTTGTATCCCTCACCTTTATTATTCTTACATCTTTTCAACTCATTAAAAAAACTTGGTTTAAAAAAAGGGTATCTTCTTTCCTGCAGAGTTATTTGGTTATTCTATTAAACTATGAATTCTAGATTTAAAAAACGAATTTGCCAGTTCTTTTAACCAGTTCTTGAGTTTTCATTATTTTTTCCTCCTTCATTAATATTTCGTAAAAATTGATAGTGTGACTTTGCATGAAACAAAATAAGTTTGGTTTTAATTAAAAATAGTTTTTGGTATAATTTATATTAGCTTTATGAATTTTTCTACATTTTTTATGCAGGCTTGTATAAATTTTAATTTGTGTTTTTCAAATTTCAAATTTTTGGTTAAATTTTTCATTCTAGTTTTTAATATTTTCTTATAATAATCAATATATTTAAGAACTTTTTAAATTTTCTCAATATTTATTATCCAAATTGTATGATCTATTGAATTAAGACTTTAAAATTTATTTTTTAATTCTGATATTTAAATTATTGTTATTCTATAAAATTTGCATATAGTCTATGCTATATTTTCAGATTGTTTACTTAAATTGCACAGTATAGTTTTTATATTTTTTCTTGCTTATTAACTTTTCTTATAGTTCTTATGCCACCTTGCTCTATTGATTTCTATATTTTTGCGTGTTAATTAAAAATAAATTATAAGGACAATTTCTCTTTCTTAAACTTTTGTTATAAAACTTAATGTGAAGTGTAGTTTTCTCTATTTTTAATTCTAAGTTACTTTTTTAGATTATTATTCAAAATTATATCTCATATAATGTACTGAATTTACCACACAAAAGCATTATCTTTTATGATAAAATTATCTAAATATCCTTTATAATTTTATAACTACAGTGCATTGGATGAGTGCATGCTTCTTGAAAATTTAACATATTCACTATAACGTTTGCTTTACGTGTGCATAATTTCATATTTAATTCAAATATTTATATCGGCGAAAAGGTAATCTTAAATACTGTGTATATATTCGTATTACTAGTATCAAATCTCTTATATATACAAAGATATTATCTAGTCTAATCTCCAGCATAGGGATAACTATAAAAACTTCGAGGTGTGTCTAAACAGGTAAGATATTGTACCTAAAACCTGCAACAGTTGCTCACCCCCACCACTATAATTACGTTAGGCCCTTGACTGGTGTCAAAACGTGACTGAGAACAAAGTTTTTATTATTATTACCTAAGGGATAGTAATGACTAAATTGTTCTCTTCTTGTCGTGACTTAAGTCGACTCATTCGATCAGAACTTCTCAGCTTGATTCCTCCCTACCTGGTTGAAATTATGAGGAATATGCTTCCAGTCTAATGACTTCTAGTCTAATCACGGATTTTAAGTTTTCTTTCTGTGCCCAGAAACTGCAGTAATGTTATTAACACTTTCTATTGCAAAGTCGTGATGTTTTCAATGTCAATGACCCTAAAAAAATGTTTTAAAAATTTTTATCGCCGTTATTAAGTTATGAGAAAGGAGTCAAACTGGCACAACAATTTTAGGGCAAAAAGCATGAGTTTTTAAACAAATTATTAATAAATTATTCATATATTTATTAGGTACTTTTAATAGAAACAAAGATAAGCTTATAATCTAACATAATTAAATCTTACGTTAAAAATTTAAAACTTATAAATCAGATAAGAATGTCCATTAACTTCTTATCTTACAGAGCTTATTAAATTTTCTATAAAAGTTAATTGTTCATAATGAAATTTTGATCTAGCAATCTCTTCTAGCACGTAGGCCTTATGGCCAAACATAATCTATTAATATCTGAATTAATTATCTCTATCTAGCAGCCCACCATGTTATAACTTCTCTTTATTAATAATATAGTTCTACTTCAATCAACTGCGTACTCTCCTTAACTATGCTGTATATTCTATATTTATTTCTAGTAAAATCGTTTTCGATTACTAAATTCGATCCAAAACGTGTGTTTAACATCATTTACAGAAATTTTAACGTCAATAAAAAGAGGTTTATGACATTTTTTAGTCCTGTAGTCAGTTTTAAAGTAACTTTCAACTGTACGGAAACAATTTCGATTTTACAATCAATTGAAAAAAATCTCTGAATTTTGTTTTACTTCTTTCTTATGACAGATTTTTCGCGTTATCGTAAAGGTTGCAGCCTGTAGAAGAAACTAAAATCAAAATAATTGTATTACAGAAAAAGATACGAGAATATTATGTCTGACTTGTAGTGTTTTCTGTTACAAACCCATACTTCCCTAGTAGCAACAATGGATTCGGGGGTTATCTCTAATACTTGAGAGGTAAAGGAATGGACCGAGTCAAAGTGCTCAATAAATTATTCCCGGATGGAAAGAATTACCCTTCATCCTTCCTACCCATCAATCTACCCTCAAGGAGAGTAAGAACAAGATACTCGGGGAGCTGGCTCGTTTTTCTCGATATGTCGAACAGAAGAAATATTTGTTTGGTTTAGAATTATGCTAGAAATGCTTTAATTAAAACTTATATTAAATATTAAAATTACTTTATTGAAAGATATTTTAATTCTAATAAATATTAAAAACTGAAAATCGATTTATTGTATACCTAAAATGTTTATACAACGAACAAACTCTAGTTTGTTTTGGAAAAAAATCAATAAAATCGAAAAAAATCTTATTTTTCATTTCTTTGAATTTGAAAATAATAATTAAATATTTAACTCAGATGACTGATAAATAATTAAAATAGTAGAATATAAATGAACTTATATATTTCTACGCATTGAATTATAGAAATTTCAATGCGTAGAAATGACCTACGGGCGCAACGATAACGAATGGGTCATTTTGCAAGGGGCAAAACAGATAACAAAAAACGGCAAAGAGATGAACAAAAGATGCATGTTTAAAACAACTAAAGTTCAAGGTGAGGGTCATAAGCGCCCAGGCATTCGTAGTCTAAGCTAGAATTGACCTTCTCGACCTCGAAATCCGAAACCATTCATCAAGTTACTCAACTTAGCCATGTTACCTACGACAAGACAAA
Organism: Centruroides sculpturatus; assembly: GCF_000671375.1. Lineage (NCBI taxonomy): Eukaryota > Metazoa > Arthropoda > Arachnida > Scorpiones > Buthidae > Centruroides > Centruroides sculpturatus. Next base: position 504,565 of record NW_019384355.1, on the reverse strand, counting down.
TGAGTGGATATTGCCTACAGGCAACGTTGAACATAATATTAATCTAACTAAACTTATGTACAAGGTCAGCCGGGAGATTGCAACCAAATGTCCCCTCGTTCAATTGTCCCGCGTTATTTCCGTCAATCAATTTAGTCTATAAAGAAGGACCACCTGTTGAGTAGAAGTGCCGAGAAGATAGAAGAAGCCGACACTGACTCGTAGCTACTGGCAATGGAAATTAACTTCAGAGAACGGTAGTAACTGTCATTGTCTAACTTTATTGACGTTTGGTTCGGGACGGACAAACAAGCGACGATGTCACAAATCAGTCCAGTGCGTGTCGTAAAATCTCTGTAACAAGTACATTGATAGAATGCGTCTTACATCACATAACCTTTCTTCTAATGAGACCGAACACCTCAAAACAAAATTTATTTCTAATACTAATCTCATGACGAAATTTTAAGTATTTTTTTAATGCAATTAAATCCTATGAAAATATTTATGATATAAAAAAATTAAATAGAATCGAGAACAAGTCTTTATTAACGTTCTTAATTAAAAGTGTTCACATCTCCACAATGGAAAAGAGAAAGACAATGCAGTCTTGTCAATCGTGTTTAGAAGCCACTAAAGTAGACAGTAGATCCCATTTAACTATTAAATTAGGAAAATTGCTACCGTGACAGATAACATTTTTACAGTAGTAAGACTCCCATTACTACGAAACCAGAGTATCAGATTTCACATTCCTAGCCTCTGGGTCCTATTAAAGATACAAATTAATACTATACCACGTGACGGGAATAGAAGGCCGCGTTGAGTGATTTGTTATCTGTGTAGCAAAAAGAGCTGTCCGAACGGATGTAATATTAGACAACAACGCTTCAAGAGATGGAGTAGAAGATATGATACCATCCTTTGTTTCTAGGTTACTGCATACTTTCGAATCTGAACATGGTCTGAGGATTAGCCTCTGTTCATTAGCGTCAAACTCTAATAATTGGCTTCAAGAATGAGCAGGTGTTACTGAAGGCAACGCGTTTTTTATTCTCAGATTAAAGTATTAAGTAAAATATTTGCAGTTATGAAGGTCGAAAGCATACTTTCTGCACTTATTATATGTTGATTCTTGTCATTTTCTTTTATCAAGCTAAAATTTTCGTGAATGGATATATAATATCTTTCAAGTTTTTAATGAATGTCAGGTAATAGCGTATAAAAAGTTTGATCGAAGTTTCTGTGGAAACCTCGTGATAAATGATTAAAGAAAAATATTATAGATTTATAAGACTTTTTTTTAAATATCGAACCGAAAGTTATTTAAATATGAACATTATATAGTTTACGTATTATTTATTTATAGGGTCGAGTGAGTAACCATCGATTGGAGACAAAATGATTTTTTTCCATTTATCTAGCTGTAGAAGTGTTTGTCCTTTCTATCAATACTTAATCGATTATTGTACTAAAACTGTTTACGACTAACATAATAGAATTTCTTCCGAACCGTCCCATGATTTTTGAAATTTAAAAACAAAAATCTTTTCTTTTTGCTTGTATTTTGTAAGCTGCATAAGCATATTGGTTTACTTTAGAATTTTATTCGAAAATAAAAATTATTATTTAAATTAGACTTTTGGAAAGAAATATAATTTAATTTCAGAAATGAAAGGAAATAAATATAAAATAAATTTTTTAAACCATAAATTCGAAAATTTAATTTTAAATTTAATAAAGTTCTGATAGAAAAATTTAATGAATACTTTATCTAAAAAATCAAATTATAAATTATATAAATTTATAAAAAAAAATACCTTGATAATATTTAAAAGATTCTTTGGATTAATTTTAATATTAAATATAAATTAGATTTCTTTTTTTACTAGTTTCTGAATGTTTCTATTTTTAAACGCATATTTTTTTTCTTTTGATCTATTTTATTTCTAAGCTCCTTTGTAATGTAAGGCTGGATTCATTCTATGTAAATCAACAGTTGGTAACAAGATATTGCACTAAAGAAAATTGATTAACATAGAGACCATTACGATGAAAAATTTTCATTATCTGTTGCTAGAAATATTCATATAAAAAACTAGGATTTTTTTGTGCAACAACTAAAATATTACACAGTTAAAAGGAATTTTTATTCTTTCAGGAAGGCATGCAACTGTACCATTTCAATGATCACTTTTCTTCAGAAAACATAAGACCGCTTGTGGAATTTACAAGAGATAAGTCTGAATAATAAATTTTCAGCAAAAGAGAGGATTCGAAAGCGTTTCAGATGCATCACGAAAGAAATTTATAAAGCTTAGATAAAATAGGTTGCCAAATCAATTGTATACAAATTTAACAAACAGCAAAAATCTTTTTTTTTCTTTTTTCATCTGTTGAAATGCTTTTATATGAATTAGAATATTATAAATCTATAGATCATATTTTAAAACAAAAGTATTTACTTTAGATGTATCGTATTAATATATAATTATTACTAAATTTTTTATTTATTGAATCTTAATATATAATATTTTAATTGAGATAATATAAGAAAAAATAAAAATAAACATAAAATCACAGTAAAGTTATGTATAAACATTTCAAACTTCCTAATATTAACATATATGTTTATTTGGTAAAATAAAATATAATAATTTATTAATACTGCGTATTAAAGAATACAAGAAATGTATGTTTTTATTTTTAATATCATTTCTAGGAGAATTTAATTCTATGTAAGTGGTTAGAAATAAAATTTTAATAAATTGTAGAAATGTTTTCATTATTTTGTAAAAGTTTTAGAATATTTTAAATAAAATTTGATGTGGAATGAAAGCTATTTATTAATTATTAAATTCTCAAGTTATATAAAATTATTATTATTTAATAATATTTAATTACTTCAATTTTTGTTGCATGAATTTTATAATTAATTGTTAAATTAATCACGTAAATTAATTTTAAAGTTAAAAATTATATATTTATTTATTTATTTAATGTATTTAAAAATTTAATATATAGTAAATGAAAAATTCAATTATAAAAATATAATAATTGCAATAGAAACTATGTAGAAATTTAGAAATTATCTTCAACAATAATAAAAGAATTAAATGAATTTTTGTTAATAAGGTTAAAATTTTAATAATCGCTTTTTATTTAATTGATATTATAAATGTTTAACCATTATTTTCTGCTTACAACATTACATAAAGACGAACAATCTAAATTTTTAGCCGGGGAATTGTTGCCATCTACATTATAAAATACTTTAAAATAGAGTGGGTAAAGATGGGCTCTATTAAAATGCAAATGTGCATGTATCCAGTTAACTTTTACAACTCGGTTTATAGATATTTTCCCAGACTTTGTAATTGCCGGTATAATGTGTCGTACATCTAGTAATCGTTCTCTTCATGCAGCAAAAGTTGACTCGGATTAAATACTAGATTATCGTCGATATATCTACAAGTTCGAAAATTCGTAAAAGTTTGTTCGTCATAGTGTAATGATTTTATATCGAAACTTAAATTTATGACCGGTAAACGATAACCTTAATGATATAGGCTACTTCTAGCGATACTTAACTAAATGGATCATTTTGATATTCATTTTTCAATCCGAAATTAATGAAGTAAATATTCAAAATATACTATTAAATTCTGTATATAAAGTGTCTGTATTATATGAAAAATTTTCCTATAAAACCGTTCATCCTAAAAATTGTATTTTTTTTAAGGAAAAACTCTCACCGAAAACACGGGCTTTGCAGACCTTCATTACGGTTACACGCCAAAATGGTGGAGCACCTTTTCATCGTGTTTGGATAGGAAAAAATTTTTATTTTCATACTTAATTATTGGTTCGGAAGAAGAACGACGACCGAAAGTATTGACTTAAGCGAAATGCCCCATAATTATCGGCATTTCTCGTGCTGTCCGACACGATTTATAAAGGAGGAAAAGAAAAGAATCGATGAGTTGGCGCCTAGTATCAAGACAATGGTTAGACGTGTTGATTCTGGGAAAGATTTCCACTACAAAAGAAAGCTGTTTTGATCGAATATTTTAATAACACTTGCTTAAGAAAGAGAAATAAATTGAATTTAGAGATTATTGAGAATGGAAGACGAAATGAGGAAATTTTTTAAAATGTCGATGGAATGCGATTTTAAAAATGGCTTAGCACATAATTTATGCTTTTTATTGACGTTAATGAAAGTCGCCATATTTAAATAATTTCTTAAATTGATAATGAATTATAATTCTGTGACTATGTAATAAGTATTGTTAGAAATAATTTATTGCTAGTAAGAGTTTTTGTAATTTGTTAGATTTAAATTTAATTTGTTTACTGTATAACTTATTTAATAGTAAGAAAATGTAATTAATTTTTTCATCTGTTAGAAATCATTACGCTTATTTAAAACCTGTACATAGGATATATGCAATATCTTTCCTATAAGCACAATTATTTCCAACAATTAATCATAGGAAATTGACTGCATTGTAATATGAGTATAATACTTAATGATTGTCCATTCTAAAATTGTCTATAAATATTTTGACTGGGTAATAATGATTACGAGCATAATCTAAACAATAAACTGCATTCTCATAATCATTATTTCATTATTATACAATACAGAGACTTAAATTAAAATAAAATTAGATTTAAAGAGAATTTTTCCCAAACATTTTGATTCTTTGAAGCTTCAAGATTATGAAATATTTGATTTAATTTTAAATCTAGATAATTTATATACGTAGCTTTTGTTCATTAACACATTCAGAAATTACTAATGTACTTCATCACTTTAATGTGTAAATTGTAGGAAAAGAGACTAAAATATTGTTCTAGTACTAGAGCGTGATAAATGTCTTTTAATAATACCTTTAATGTTTGATGTCAACACTCGAATCCTTCGGTTTAAAACCCCATAGAGACAAATCTCTGTCATCGACTTATTTGTCATAAACATGACTACGAGCAAGAGCTTTGTTGCAAACACTGTTATATCTTAAAATAATTAACTGTAACATAAATACTAACAGTCCTCGAACATAAATTTTCGATTTTCCTCGGGTTATAGCGAGAGAGTTCTAAAATTTGTCTAGGCTTTTAATCCTACAAACGTTATAGCAGTAAAGACCGACTTGATTAGTGTTTAAAATAAATCTTTGTTCACATTCCCTGCAATAAAGAACAATTATGTGAACAGGGAAATGATATAAAGGGGCGATCACGTTATGAATAGGAAATGGTTTTTTTGTGTGTGTATTTTCTCCTCCCCGAAGCAACGAGTAGCCATAAATTAATCTGAAAAACAGTGGAACTAATGCGGTAACATAATCAAAAATATTTCAAGAATTAAATTCAGAAAAAGAAGTTAAATGTAATTTATTTACACATTTTTAATATTATTTCATTCCCACAAATTTAAAACAAAAAAATCTACGTTCATTTCTCTTTTGCTAATTATCATTGACAAGTTGCAGGGTTCAGGTGTTGTACCAGTGCAGAACTGAACTTCACGGAGCACTAAACCATTTTGTATTAATTAACTCTTTTGCAGTCGTCGATTTTTCTTCATTAAGAGAGAATTAATACAGAATCGCGTTCTGTATTCTCCATAAGAATCTTAAATGTTAACAAGGGCTAAGCCAACATTTTGCAGATGTGTAATGGTCGAGATTGAAGCTATATCATTTGAATCTCGTTGATGCAACTCGACGTCTTCGTTCTTGAATAGTACATTAAAATGAAAATGAATATTCATGACATATGGCCAATTTCTCAAGCCTTTAATTATTGCAATGTTTAATTTGCGAGAATTTTAAGATCGCAACACCCGAAATACGGTAAAATTGCGTGATATTTTGCTTCCTATATGTTATTAACTCTCCATCATTATCCCAATAAATAGAAACAAATGTCTTTCGTGTAATTTTGTAATTTTCTCAAACTGGTTTATCAAATATATATTTAGTTTTTATACTATTTTCTTTCTCTTATACGTTATTATTTTCTTTCTGTTTATTATTGTCGGTACCGTTGTTGTTGTTGTTGTTGTTGTTGTTTTTAATCTAATCTAAAAGCTATGTCGAAACAGCGAAAGAACAATGTCACTATTCCTCCGGAAATTCAATTCTGTCATACGTTCGATGACAGATCAAGGATGAAAGACGTTTTTCACTTTCTTTTGTCAAACTGTTAGGAAACATCCATTTACCAGAGCTTACATAAAATACATTAAATTCTATCAATGGACGGAATGGCAGGCCAATGTTTATCTTCCGCTTCTTCAGTTTCCATCACTTATTGAGATAAATAGTCGATTGTAGACATGAAATAAAAAAATGTTAAAATTACATTGAGTTTTTTTATTTTCATTTTTGACGTTTGTTGACTCAATAAAAAACTTTTCTTTTTATTATTATTATTTTTTAAATCTTTTTTATCCTGCTGTTTGCTTGTTACGAGATGATTGGAAAACTGGTTAGATTACAAATTAACCTTGAAAGATTCAGTAGCCATAGATCTATCCATTCAAAAATTTACTTTTTATTCAAGAAAAAATATTTTGTAATCGATAATTATTTATAAACGTGACATAAATATTATAACAAAATCAGTGATTAAATTTATAGTTGTAGAAATTAAAAATAAAATTAATTGATAATGAGCTGAAAATAAATTCATTATTATAATAAAGCTAAAATAGATGTCGTGTTTAAAAATGTAAATTAAATCTGTGATATGAGTTATACTGAAGATTGCAAGAATGTATGAATATTAATTAAAATATTAAGATATTTACGAAATTATGCCCAATGCCCAAAATATAAATCTTGTTATGTATTTAAATTATATATTTATTCCAAAACTGAAATATCTTTGGTGCAGATAGGAACCGTTCACTTAGTTGAAGTGGATGGCAGTTTATCATCAGGAGCCATATATAACTTTTCCATCTAGAGTTTTCTTTTCTTTTCTAAGAAGATTGTGAGTCTATGAATACAATTTTTAATTTAAATTTTATTTATATATTAATGTTATTAAAATAGAAATTACAGTGTAATAAACATATGCTATTATTGATTGTAAGAAATTATTTTATATAAATCTAAATACATATATAATAAGAATTTACTAAATTTATAAAAATTTAATTTAAAAGTATAACAAAAACATTTAATATTTCAAAGTAAGAATGTAAAATAGACTAAATACTAAATAAATCGGAAAAACAAAGTAACTGAAAATAATTTCTTTAAATTTAACATTGTAAAAATAAATCTATAAAAATCAGTAAAAAGAATCAGAAACAAAAATCAATACTTGATTTTTACTTCTATTAACTATAATTTTATGTTATAAAAGTTTTGTACATAAAAGTTTTCCTTAGACTAGACTTATTTTTATTTTTATCATTTTAATTTATACTACTTAACATATGGTCAAACTATATTTTGTAAATCATGCAGCTTTCAAGTCTTTGCCATTTTTCTTTTCACAGTACATCAACTGTTGATGCAATAGAATTCTTTTATTTTGTCTGGATCGAAAAAGTAACGTTGTTGTCAAATATACATTGATGTGGGACATTTACAAGCATTCAATTTCGACTTCTATTCACGAACAGTATGTAGAATGGAGTGGAGTGTTCTGTCCGCACTACTTCCATGGTATAAGGGGATATAAGTCGAGACATTTTCTAAAGTAACAGGATTATATCTACTTTAGGAAATACTCAAATATTGTGCTTTTTCTTTCATTACGTATATCGTTTTTATTTACAAAGCTAATTTAAGTTCGTAAAAATTGCATAGAATGCATTTTATTTATAAATTTTTATATTATAAATAGTTTTTTAATACATTTTTCTTGTTTTAATTTTAAAGCTGAAGTGCAGCAGATAGGCGTAGTATTGGGATTATACACTTAGCCTACACAACGATCGATATTGTAAAAATATTCTTTTTAAATGTATCAAATAGAAAAATATTCAGAAATGTAAATTTGATTATGTTGACAGGAGTTATTCATGGATGAAGTTTCTAGGATACGCTAAACTCCTGTTATCTAAAGCAACAGACCGCAAAGCCGTTCTAGGTTTCAAAACATTGCTTTAATACCGATGACAGAATGTTTGTGTTCTACTGTAACAATTAAACAGTAAAAATGGATCATATATCATGCCATGTTAAAATTAGTTTAGGTTATATGCCAACACAAATTAAGGTTTATGACTAGGGTTCCGCATCTTTATGATATGCCATCAAGGAAACAGATGTTTTTAACCTACAGCTTCCTCTTAGACAGAGAAGAGATCTTAAACAATTCTTCATAAATTTTTATAGTGACTATAGTTATTTATAGCGCTTACAAAATTCAGTATTACGCTATTATGCAAATTGATACGACTTTATTAGTAATCTGTAATCATTGTAGAACGGGTTATTTTTGTTTGTGTGCATAAAATATATAAGATTACAAAAATTTGAAAATTATATAACAGTAGTTAAATATTTGAAAAATATTGTAAGAGATAAATTTACGTGTTTATACATATATTCATGCATATATAGGCTATACATTTATATATAATATGTTAAATAAATATATATATATTTCCATTGATATAAAAATTGATGATTATGGATTATAGGAAATTATAAATAGCAGGGGTCGAATAAAGGACGTGACGTCATCGTGATAGTTGCAGCGATTCTAACCTCGTGTCATTGTGGATCAGGGTGCAATCAATCACGTGATCAGCACAGTCGACCCCCCCTGACGAGAATGGCAATAAAGATTCCGCCGAAGCATTCATTCAGGTGATCAGTTTCGTTCAATACCAGACAGCAGGTAATTGGATTAAGACCTCTTCCCCTTTCTCTGAAATTCCTTTCCGCAGACTGGAAACAGACAAAAAAGTGTTCTCAACAAGAATTTATCGATCTTCGTTGTCCCCTTTATCCTTTCGACAAGATCTGTTTGATTTTAGAACGAAAATTGTATCTCATCTTACTCGAATATATACAATATTATATTAATATATTAATAAGTCTTTTGTTTCTTTTTTATACAAACTAATTTATATATATTTATACAGTTTTGTAAATCGGTATAACATATTTTTAAAGCTAAGCAAAAAAAATCTTTCAAGCAGGATACAAATATCCAAAATACAATATCTTTAACCTTATAAGTTCTTGGTTTATCGCACCTTTACTTCTTTTAGATTTTTATTAGTAAAATGATTACTTTGAAAAATTCATAAGATTGATTAAAAATGAACATTCAATTTTTTTTTTCTACTTGACATAAACAGAAATAAGTGTAAACATATAAACAAACTTAAAGAAAAAATTAAATGTATAGGCAAACTTTCATTTATTTTTATTTTGAAGAAAAGATTAATGAACGTATTTATATAAACAAAACAGAAACATCGATTATAATTTTTGTTTTAGAAAATAATTTTAATTTTTAAATACATAAAGAGCCTACCTATCGTCGTCTGCGTTATAGAGAATTTTTATCTTTTCACAACATGCAATTTTAAATTGGCAAAATTTCAGTTTGCGCTTAGTAACAGCCAGTTTTGTCGTTTAATGTTTCTTTTTTTTTTTGTAATTTATAAACTGAAATCCAATAAAAAGTAATAGAAGTAAGAGATTTTCAGACTATTTGACGATTGGACTAGTTCCAGTATTCAATTTGCTGATAGGGTTTCACTCTTTCAGCTCGAGTAAGATTCATATATCAACATTTTCCTTCAGAAATAAATTGACATTTGAAAAATTTTCTATATAAAAAATTTGATTTTGTTTGTTAAATAATAAAATTCTAATGTAAAAATATAATATAAAACTAGAACTCTTCGAAGTAAAATGAACACTTTGTTGCATATTGTCATTTACATGCACTTAAAGACAGCACTAATTGTATTAAACAATCTGTTCAAATGTTTCCTTCTTTCCATTAAATTCAATAGCTAAAATATTTATAGATGTTATAAAAATAACGCTTTAAAACAGAAATAACCGTAATAAATTTTGGCATTCAATTTCTTTTATATCCAGAAATCAATGGAGTTTAAAACAGTTTTATAGGGATTTCATAAATAATGGGAAATAAAAATGATATAATTTTCATATTTTAATATTAGATTATAAAGTTTTATAATAATTTGAAATATTCTAAATATTTATAAATTTTATTTTAAATCATTTCTAATTTAATTTTTTTGATTTTGAAAAGAAATTATTTCTAGACATGAATATTTTTAATAGATTTACAAATAAGTTACTGTCTGGTTGAAAAATAAACAGAAAGTAATAAAATAAAATAAATGTAGAATTGTATAACCGTAATATCAATAAACATGTTTAAATTTCGTTTTAAGCAAATAAAAGCATCAACTTTCAACAGTAAACTTTATATGCTATTAAACTAAATTTTTTTCTTACTTATTACACAATATATTTATTTTTATCATTTTTAATTATATTTTTACTCGAAAATAAATTTATTTTATAAATTAAAACGCGAATTACAAGCGTGTCAATAAAATATGAACAGTTAAAGGAAATTGAATGTAAATTTTTAAAAGAAAAACGAATTTCTCAAAGGATTAAATAAATATCTAAATCTTTATTCGAATCTTTATAGAAAGCTCTTTCGATTTCTGGAACCTTAAGTTATCATCTAAATAAAGAATTTAGTAGGCAATGGTTGAGTAGTCACTCGAGTGAAAAAGGAAAAAAAAATTGGAGAATAAACAATATTCAGTTGGCCATCTATTGATGCATAAAGTATTCTTTATTCGCCCATATTTATTCGAACCGTTAAGATTTTTTGTAATATATAACGTCCATGCTTGACCGGCGTACTTTCGATGTAACAGTCATGATATATCACTGTCGCTTCGTTATATCGAGAGATGTCTAGCTTTCCATTCTAACGACGATATAAGCTGCATGATGTTGGCGCCATAGCGGTAAGGGAATTGCCGGAGATAGAAAATTCACGAGTGCTGCAGATATTGCTGATATACTACTACTCAGCATTCATGGCTCTGAGTGGACCTCAACATTTTCAGATTTTAAATCTCTTAAGCTGTTTTGTATAATATTGTGCTATACTTAAATTTAATGGCAAGACTATACGGTTTAAAATCTGTTATCATCTTTGCGGATATCGCGTAAAATATTTTATATCACTAAAAATAGTTACATTATACTTTTTTTTTTTTACTTTATGCTTTTACCTTATCTATTCTTTCAATATGTTTTTCTTATGATGGATATTTTAAAAAGTTTTATGCTGGATATTTTTATATTCCTTTAATAATCAGTTTGGAAAAAGTGCTTTACTTAAAAGAGAAAAGATTTTTCTTCTTTCTGTGAATTTATTACCGAAATTTATAGATTTTTTGTAAATTCTTAATTAAAAAAGTTGTTTAAGTTAAAAGATTGCAATTTAACACCACAGCAATTTATCCAATCTGTTTTTTAAATTAACATACTTGATATTAATTTATTTTTTAAATTTTTCGAAAGCATAATTAAAAATATATATATTTTAAAAATTTCCAACATTTTTTTATGCATAAAAAGATAGATTTATTTTTAAAGAAACTTTAAATTGATGTTAATAGCGTATTTATTATGTTCTAAACTTCCAAAGAATGAAGCAAAATACCAAGAAGAAAAAAAAAGTATTAAAAAATAAACAAATGCGAAAATTACATTATATTATCAGTAAAAATAAATTGAAACATTTATAAAAATAGAAATCCCAAACTTAATTTTCTTCCAATAATAATTACGTAGACAAACCAATCTACTTTATTGAAATTTCGTTTTGATGAAATATTCTTTCTTTCTTTCTAGTGCTGCAGCTGCATAAACTTTCCCTCCATATTTATAATAACGTCTGACAGAAAATTCTTTCGAACGAAATCATATCAATCGTTTATTATAGAGGAGGAGAGAAAAACTTTGCTAAACTAGTTAAGCAAAACAATTTGCTTCTACAGGGTTAACATTACCAAGACAATATCGAAGGATCAAACAGAATGCAGAAGTCTGGGTTGTATCTTCTTGTTATTGAGCACCGAAGGTGTACGTGCTATCTGCCGTCTTCTGTAGCTTTTTTGTCTGCCTATTTTCGTGTTTACTGCTAGTAATGGGATGATTCAAGATGACAATATACTAAGATAAGTGGTTTAAAGAACATCGAAACTGAGATAAAGAGACATATTTGCCGTCTTTACGAAACTTAGATACTTATTGTAGAATGTTCATATTCTCTAAATTAACCTTCGAAGATGATAACGAAACTAAATTAGCAATAATCATCATTACAAATATTTCCAATTTTTTTAGAGTAATATTCGCTAGGAAGCAATGCTATTTTTAACAATCTGGTAAATTCAATTACAAACTGATATCTTAAATTATTTCGATAGATAAACCATAGAAAATGAGAAGCAATCCTTTTTTATACTTACGTTCCAATCATTAATGATGTAATAAAAAGTATTTTTTAAATAATATATATAAAAATTAATATACAATAAACAACCATTTAAACATTTTAAAATTTTATATTTTCTTATGCTATTAAATTGTTTGAGTAAAACAAAAATAAATAAGTAAACAAAAGTAAATTTGGATATACTTCAAATGTGGAACACACCATAGAAAAAGGAATGAGTTCTGATGGTTTGTCTTCATCTTAAAAAAAAAACAAAAAGTCGACTGATTACTTACTAAGAAAAAATCGTGCTGAACTTCTAATAAGTTATTCATTGAAATGATCTAGAAGAACAAATAGTCTATATTTATCTCTGTTATGCTGCAGTGCACACAGGAATGAAAATTTTTAAATGTGTTTTGGTCTTTACACACAGTTCCTAATAGACTTCAGTTGCCTACAGCCAAGAAAATGGTGTGGATAGTCTATTTTCTTGTCTGTTGCGTTTCTGTTGAGTTGCATTTTTACAAATTTTTAACTTTCTTAGCATATTTCTGTAATGCCGATTTATTAATCTTAGTTTTATTTCGTTTACAGATTTTTAAATTCAATTTAATTCTAAGAATTTAATTTTAAAAATGTTTCTGTCGGTTCTGTAAGTCCTTAAAGAATCTAACATGAAGAATCACTATAATGCATTGGAATATAAATTAAAAAAAATAAATAAATAAAGGAAATGTAAGGAAAACGATTGAATATATAATATTACAAAAGAAAATTTTATGATTTCTATATATTTTAATGAGAATCTTAATCCAATTATTCATTAGTATGATATTATTAAGCAAAATAATTTTTTTTTAGTTCAAATTCAAAATTTTAACTCATTATTTTAAAAGAAAATTAGCTTGAAACGTAAGAAGACTAAAAAAACAATATGTTAAAGATAAATATATAGGGGAGATCGGGGCAAGATCGGCATGTTAAGCTTTACTTAAATTTTGTGTAATAAATACTGCTGTAAACTGAAAAAAAAGCTTTGCATATTGTCTATTGGAATGTTACCTTACTATAGAACTGGTTAAAATCAGTTTGGAAATAAAAATAATTAAAATAATTACAACTTTACAAGAAGAGAGAAATTGACGAAGTTGCCCCGGGTATAGGGGCAAGATCGGCAACTTCTCTCTTTTTGTAAAGTTGTAATTATTTTAATTATTTTTATTAAAGTTGCCCCTGGTATAGGGGCAACAGTAATGGGGCAAGATAGGCACGTATATAAAATTATGTTATTAACAATGTATAAGTTGGAATTCACTATTAAAACAAAGAAATACAAATCCAACACCCATTTAATATTATTACAACGAAATGCAAGTTCAAAGACATATATACATGAATAACAAATGCAAACATGTTTTCATTTATCATCTGTTTGATTTTTATCCTTTGCTTCTAATGTGGCTTTATGTTGCCGATCTTACCCCGCTAGTCATGATTTCGAAACATTAAGTACAACCCTGAGAACAGAATGCCAAGCCACGATCTGGCCACGTGAATAAGTTGAAGTTACATCCTTCTAACAGGAAAAGTAACTTTCGTTATCATGGAATTATAACAAAACCTGCCAATTCAATATAAATGGAAAAAAAATATTATATGGAATTGAACGAAAATGAAAATTTGCTTGATAATTCAACTACGCTTGTTGGAGAACAATAAAAACACTACACTCAACAAGCCACCAATAAAACTCAACTGCCTAACCTATAACCAAAGTCTCCTTTTAATTTGTTTTTTTAAAAAAGCGCTTGACAAACTTGCCCCGCATGCCGAAGTTGCCCCGATCTCCCCTATATATATTGAAAATTTAAAATAGGAAATTATAAGAAAAAAATAACTTACTTAGGAAACGAATTAAAGTTTCTCCGATATAGAACACATAAAATATTATGTATTTACAAAAATTCTTGCATTTTTAAATGTAAAGAGATAGAAAGTACTTAATGAAAAGCAAATAATTCACTCAACAAATATCCGAAATGTAAAAATTAAGATAATGACTGCATATTTTCTGTTAATCAGATTGTTATAATATGTATCATTAGTAATTTTCAATATAATTGATTAGCTGATTACTGTTATTGTTCCTCTGTCGATCAAATGGTAGCTAATTTGTTTTGATTTGTCTCTTCGATTTTTCCTGTTTTGGAAAACGTGCTAGTTTCGCTGAATCATTTGAAGTTCATTTTGTCTTGCCTCATCCTTCATTTATTCGCAATGATTAAAGATTCAACCAGTAAGTGGAAAGATGATTAAATTATGGAATCAATTTTTCTTCTCTGTTTTAAAATTTACCTCTTAAAATATAGCATATAAAATTAATAATGACTTATTATAAAGAAAATATTTAATATAAAATTATAAATAAATGAATAATTTCAACTTTTTTACATTAAAACATCTACTTTTTAAAATAAATTTCAAAATTTCAGAATCGAATTGCATTTAAAGTCTATTATCATCATTGTGTTCATTCATTTACAAGTACTTTACATGTGGACATACAAGTACTTGAAAGTATTTGGAAGTCCACAAGTACTTCCAAATACTAAAGAATGCTTCCTCTTCCATTATCAAAATATTAAAGAATCTACGAAAATATTACTATCATTTGCTCTTATCTAATTATGTTACAAACGGAAAGATTTTTCTGCTTCTAGCATAATCACACGAGAAAAGATAACATTATAAGTAATTAATTATAAAATAATGCCATAATTTTTCGTATAATATTAATATTTATAATTTTTCATTTATAATAAACAAGGTTAGTCGCGCCTGTAATTTTGTTTGCCTGATTTCAAAGAATTACAGGAAAAAACAAGGAAAAAAGTAATGTAATATGTATTGATTCTAAAGAAGCTACAACGATCAATTATAAAAATATGAAAAGAAAATATTGTTCAAACAAACGATTAATATTATTAATATCATTAAACAAAAAATTAATAATATTTTTCTAAGTATAT
Organism: Centruroides sculpturatus; assembly: GCF_000671375.1. Lineage (NCBI taxonomy): Eukaryota > Metazoa > Arthropoda > Arachnida > Scorpiones > Buthidae > Centruroides > Centruroides sculpturatus. Next base: position 489,062 of record NW_019384355.1, on the reverse strand, counting down.
TAGTAGTATTTAGCTTGAAATTTCTATTTATAATTGAATTTTTGTATAAATACTCGTAAATGAAAACATTCATTTAAAAATATTGCGCGTAAGAATATAATTCGTGAAAAAATAGCAATAAATTTCGATGTTTCAAACATTCATTACGAGCATAATTAGATTTTTGTCACTTTATGCGCGATTAATAAAATAATGTAATTTAGGCAATGTTTTTCTGGCCATTCTGGCAACGTAAAACAGACAAAATTTATGAACGACTCAACAAGTCACGCAAATCGAATAAAGAGATAATTTTATTCATCCAATAATAACGACTAAATCTATTTAAATTTTATCCCGTATATTAGCTATTTATCAATTGAACAATAAACTTGTAAAAATGTAGGCTACACGCGCATAATTTTTAAGTAATTAATTCGACTAGGTTCGTTATAATTATCGTCATATTCAATACGAACACGATTCTCTAAGCATACAGATAAACCACCATTAAAATCTTGTCGGATTAATGACTTGGAGCAGTTAACCATGACAGCTCAACGATGATCCCTTAAACCCGCAACCACGCTAGAGAACGTGTAGAATTCTGTCTATAATTTACTATAGGATCATCTGATAAAGAAACCGGAATCGAATTCGGAACCAAATGATTAGTATTTAAGAGCTAATACTATTGACTGAATGACATTAATTCTAAGAATGATGTTACTTAAAATAAATAAATAAATAATAAAAATAATTAAATGTAATTATTGTACAAAGATAATGTTTTAAAGTGTTTCAAATCAATTTTGAAAAATTTAAAAAAAGAAACTTTTGTTATATTTTAATTATACATATTAAATATATTGTTAAACTATTTATACAATCGACACATTAAAACTTAAATAAATAGAAAATTATCTAATAGTTGGATATTTCCTTTATTGGGCTGCAATTTGAAAAAATTCTAAACCTGTAAATTCCCATTGTCGTCCGTCCGTCTGTCGTTCCTTAATCTCCAGAATGGAGCTAGATAGATGAAAGTTGAGACCAGATATGGCGACCGTGGGTGGTAAAGGAGGCCCTGATTAACTATATATAAACTTCTGTTGCAAACCGAAAGACACATTATTTTAATTCAAAAAACTTTTCCCCTGAAAGCAGTTAATAGATGACTGGCAGGACTATACTGTTAAAGGAAAAGTATGATGTACAGGGGCAAGCCACTACTAATTTGAGGTAAAGAGCATATATTTTAATATAAATAAATTAAAAATATGATTAAAAATTGCAGCCCGGCATTGTGATGATGTCACAACAAATAATTGCTCGTTACAATTGAATTATAAAAGTCCTTCAAATTATAATTTGAGTATAAACAATATCAAGCATAGTTTTATTTATCTAACGTCTTTGTAATAGAATTGATGTGAAAAAGAAAAACAAAGTTTTTATGAATCAATAACATCAATATTTTATGCGTGTCATAATAAACAAAATATTTTAGCATAATGAAAAATTTTCTTGAAGTAAAAATAATTGAATGTCTGAGCGAATAAACAACTGATTAAATCTGTCAACTTTTCAAAATTAGAAGTGAATACTGAATAAGGAGAAAAATAAAGTTTGGCAAAAAATTTTGATAAAATAAAAGAATTCAAAATATAAATTGTTATAGAGTTTCTATTTAGAATGTGATTTAACTTTTTAATCGATATAATATTTAATGTGATTTCTTATTTGTTAGTATTCTTCTTAATACGAACTTTAATGTAGTCGGGAAAGATAGTTTTCGAAGTCAAAGAAAGTTAGACGAGCAAACAGAATCAAATGCATTTAAAGAATCATTAGTGGTCATCTAAGCGGACAACGCGGTTCACTGCAACTAGTCGATCATTATTAGGTTGAGAATTCTCATCCATATGTCTCAATGCAAAAGCAATGGAGGCCAGTGCAGCAGTTTCACCTAATCACTCTGCCCGAGTTGCCATTGAAAGTCCATTTCAACTGATTTCTTACCATTCCAGAAACAAGTTTCTCTTAAACTATTAAATTGTTGACGTGATTCTTTTAATTAATTCGAAAATGCGTATTACATAATTGTTTATCTATTTTTCTTATTTTGAAAGCAATCGTCTTTCTTTAAAAATTCCTAACCAAATAATTTAATGGAATATAAATCGGAAAAAATTAATTAATGAATTTTCTAATTTTAATGACTGAATATTTCAGATTTCAATTAAATATTGTTTTCACATAAACATTTCGTATTTGCATAAAAATAATATTAAAGTTTTAAATGTGCTGTGCAAAGTTTAACATGTAATAAAAGTTAAAAGTACAGGGGAAAAAATTCGTCATAAAAACTTTGTAAGTCTCAAAAATTCTTTTTAACAATTCTTAAGACTTCTTAAGCTTGCGTTCTTTACTTCGACCATTTACTTTGGCATGGTCATAATGTAAGCCAAATATGCCTACATTGCTTCGCTAATGATTATTTCTCCGTTGCATTTAAAAACGCAGAATAATTGCGTTTTTAAGGACCGCGAGGAAAAAATATATATATATAATATTACGAAGACATGTGTTGCCAATTAACTAAGGGCTTAAGAATGACAGATTTGATGGATATCATACGCGGTCACTGTTTGTGACCAGCCAACAAAATGACTGTATAAAGCAGCCATGCAATATTCCACAACGTAGATTTTATAGTAAAAAGCTTAATCGACATTACGGTGGTAAAGCATGCCTCCTTAGAAATGCAATGGAGCAAAAATGAAAGATGGTCACTACTTCTACTAACTCGTTCTAACATTGATTGCTGACAGATTCAATTACTTACCTACTCACATCATATGTAATTAACTAATAAAGAATCAAATATTTTATATAAAATATTTTACTGACTCATATAAAATATTTAATCTTTTATATGTGTATATAATGTACATATTTTTCTTTTGAATTTTATAATTAGTATGACAAAGTTAAGCGTTTCAGTAAATACGTTTGCGATATTATCAATCATTGTCAAAAGCACAGATGAGTAATTAGTAAATTAGAATAAATATTCAATACATAAAAGATGCGGTATATAAATTAAATATGAAGATATTTTTTTTTGGTAAACAATAACTAAAAAATATTTTAACTCGAATAAATTTAAAATAGTTTTATGTTTTTAAAAATTAAAAAGAAAAATTTTAAATGTTTTTTATAAATTTTACGGTACATTTAAAGGGGGAAAATAGGATTTAAGATATTGTTAGTATTGATTACTAATGCTTTTAAATAAAACATATGCCTTTATGCAAACACTTACGTTGATTGGGACTCCGTCATAAGTTATCTTGAATCTGGCTTATAAAGTTGCATGCAAAAATTTAATAATGCTTCTAATGTTATTTGTAAAAAGAAAGATTTGAGTGACTGCAAAACATCAACTTTCAAAAATATATTAAATAACTGAAATGTTGCATAAAAATAAAATAAGAACATATAATTTTATAATTTTTAACCAATGTTTCGTTAGTTATATGCAAATAAATACATAATGATTTGTATATACAAAATTAATAAATTCAATTAAAATTTTTAAAAACAATGGTTAAAATTACCGTTTAGAAATATAGGCTAGATCTTACGAGTTCCATGCGGATCTATATTTAAATATGCCTGTATATTTGTGTGTTTACTTCTATAATTACGAACAACTCTTAATGAAATTTTATAAATTATTTAAAACTAATTAAATTTATAAATAATTAAAGCGGAAATAAAAATAAATAGCAATAGAATAAAACAATTTTATTATATAATTTTTTATATTATTATTATGCTGGAGAAAACATGCTAAGACTTTTTTTTTAAGATAAACATTTTAAAATTTTAACCTAAACGAAAACTAATAACATTTAGATATGTATTATTTGTTTTATTGTGTTATTTATTATTAACTTTTTTTATTTTTAGTTGAACTTTTAATCTAAAACTTTAAGTGTTTCATTAAAACTGCTACTTTTACCAGAAGTTTTAGATCGGAAATTCGTTCTTAATGGCACCAATTTAAGTGTCGACTCAGGATGCTACCAATAATCGTTAAAAATTAACAGTTATCACCTAAGTCAAAAAGAAAGTATGGTGTGTAACCTATTAGATGACAGTTCGAAGAAGAAAAATAAGTTGATTAAGACGAATCGATAGATAAAACCATAAAAAAAATTGTACTAAGAAAATCTTAAATTAGCATGTATAGTTAATTAACATCGTCAAATATAATGGAACAATAAAAAATTAGAAAAAAAAAATCCCTCTACAAACGATAAAAAGCTAATATTTATATCTATAAATAGTTTATAATTTTTAAAAAAATTTAAATATTAATTTGTTTTTGTTTGCTTTTGCTTAAGAAAATATTTATTATAACAAAACATTTAAAATAGTACACTCCCACTCCTCAGAACAATTTATCTGGTCTCTCTCATTATGCAATGCATTTCATTCGTTTTAGAAACCTAATTTGAACACAAATAGTTATATTTTAAACATTTTTTTATGGCTACTTTTAATTATAAATATTAACTTATAGCATAAATTCTGACTCTCGATTTCTTTTGCTATTTTTATATTTAATTTTAAATATAAAAACAACAAAATAGAATAGAAACAACAAAACGATTTATAAATTAATAATAGACACTAGTGAAGATGTGGATCAAAATCAATTAAAAGGTGCAGTAATAATTTTATAAAAATAAAATTATTACTGCACCTTTTAATTAACTTTTTATAATTATTTTTATAAGTAATTATAAATCATTTTTATAATTAAAAAATTAGAAATTTTCATAGTAAAAATATATTACTGCTATAAAAATATGATAAAATAATAGTATATAGTATATAATTTTAATAGAATAATTACACTGTTTAATGTATTAATTGTTTTAATAAATTACAAAATACAATATCTATTTTATTAAAAAAAATAATAAATAATTATAGTATTATCTTTATGTTTGGAAGTAATCAATATAAATCATTTGTAAATGTATAGATACGACTATTTATTAATTTGTTTACGTTATGGATTTTTATGATAAATTATTGCATTAATTTATTAAAATTGTTTCTATTAAATTAATTATTATAATTATTTATAGAATATTACGTTTGAAATATTATCTTAAAAATATAAATATTTTTATAAGAAAATAATTTAATTTTCGATTTTACTATTTGCTGTCTATTATAATTGTAATTGTTTGTTATTAACTCGATAACATTTTAATCTTTTATTGGAAAAGAAAATTAAATTTTTATTTGTTGTTCATTTAAATATCTTTTAATAAATTTCAGAATTTTTATTTATTAATTAAATTAGTTTTGCAATTGTAATAAACTGAATATTTTTGAGAAAAGTAAACCAGATAAAAAAAAGCAAAGAAAGATTGAATCGATTTAATTCTAATTAAAACTTTATGACTTTTATTTGGATTTTTACGTTAGATTTATATTATTTTCTTCGCTAATGAGATGTGTTTAGAAAATAATAAGAGCTGAAGCAGAAAGACAGAAGCTTCACACCACAAAACGTGTACAGGTGGATTCTTTCTCAGCGCAAAGCTTCTATACAGCTTAAGGAAACTAGCAAAATAAAAATAAAAAGAAAAAATTTGTGACAAATAGCATTATGCTGTTTATCTAAAGCTACCTGTGCAACGAACTTAAAATTACTAAACAGAAAGAAAATAAATATTTTACAAACTTTAAATACAAGAAAACCAACTAAAATTACTTCAAAACGTTGCTCTCTGTATTCCTTACGAATTAAATTTTAATAAAATAAAAGAACCATTTCTTTTTTAAAAAAAAATAAGCTATCTATTATTTATATATATANGGTTAAGATTTAAAAAGTAAAGAATATTTTATGTTATTTTATTATATCTTTAAATAACATTCATTCATCATAGCATGTGTCGAAGATAAGATAGCTTATAGACGTATACTTTTTTCCACTATCTTCTAGCAGTCCCTTTTTACTAAGATGACGTAAACTCTAAGCAACTGACCTCTCCCAATTCCCTACTTCTAGTTTCCATGGTAACCATCAGATGGCGAATTCCCTCTCTTCGTCCAAGCAAGTCTCAATTTCCTGCACGCATCACGCTGCGAACAAACGTGGTCAGTAACGTCAGTGAAAATAGAAAAGAAAAAAAGATTTCTTATCAAGCGTTTTCGTCACCATGACGGTTATTCTTACTTCAGTTCGTCCATGCACCACATGAAACTTTTATGGTGAGTAAAGTAAAGGCAGTCGGAATGACATCACGTCCTGCCATCTTAGTTTTGTTATGAATTGTATAAAAAGAACCGCATTAAGTCTCCAAGCAACTCTTAAGGATTCAACCAGTTCCTGTATATATATATATGTATTATTACAGCATTTTATTGATCTCTCTTTGAGTACTTTTATAGATACAGGAATAAATATTTATATAACTTTCTACTTATCTATGCCCAACAACATAAATATACTAGTAGTATATAAAATATCTATTATTATTATTAGACCTATAAATAAAATTATATATCTCAACTATATAAAATGTCATTTTTTAAAGATTCGCTGACTTATTTATTTAAAATCGACGTAGCGTAATCTATATTAAACATTATGCAAACAAGTAAATAACATAGCATTAGAGATAGGATATAGAAATCGCATTATGCTAGATTAATATTCATAAAATAATTAATTTTGAATAATTAATTATCTGAAGATTTTAAATGGTAACATAAAGTGCTTATAGTCTGTTTAGTATGGCAGCGTGTATAGCATGTATTTGTTATATATAAGTGTAGCATATCCGATATGTCACAATTATAGGCGATGTTATGCATGGAATTGATGCGCTATAGGAATAATCTATATAATTTGGAGCTGGAATCGTTTTATTGTAAATAGGATACATCATTGCGCCCATTTAGATAGTTTCAACAGACTAAGGATTCAATTTAATTAAACATGTAAGTGCAATTTAGTTTAAGTTTAATTAACATTCTTTCTGTTTTATTTTAAAATTACAAGATTTATCCTGAAGATAAAATAGAAATATTAAATATTTATTATTTTTTAAATTGATACAAATTAAATTTGTTTTATTTATTTATTTTTTCATTCTTGTTTTTTTTACTATTATAACTAAGAAAGTTGATAAATTTATTAGAAAATTTTCTTAACTCAAAATATATTTTATTCTAAAAGCTAATAAATTACTAAATAAGTTAGTAGAAAATTGCAATTTTTAGTTATTATCATTTTATGAGCCGAAAACAATCTATGTGTTGTTACAAATTGCAACAATGCACGCATTTGTGTTTAGAGAAAAGAAAATAAATTAAAAAGAAGATTGTTGTATATAGAAAAAGAAGAAAAGATATTTTTAGCATCTTCAAATTAGATTCTAAGTTATATTGCAAACATCCGCTAGACATAAAAATAAAAGTGATAATAAGAAAAGAGAAAGTGAAAATAATAAATAAAAAAAACAATAAACTTACAACATTATGAAGCTAAAAAATAATCCAAAATTCAGAATACTTTCGATACGAATACATTATTATATATATTTTAAAATAAAATTTACATATCTATTATAAATACAGTAATTAATAACTGATATATGTGTGTTATATTTTTATATTAAGGAACAAAACCTGAATTTAATATGATGCATATAAATAAGCTTATTTACTTGAAAATGTAATGTAAACAATAAGAAAGATATATCAAAAAATATCGATACNTAGGGAAAGCGATTGTTTGTTCTATTTACTGAGAGAGATTACGTCCCCTTTCTTAGACGTTATAAAAACTAAGATAAAAGGTTTCCCAACTCTCCTTCTCTTCAATCAAGAATTCGTTCACTATGTCATCCTCACCTGTTCTTTTCTTTTTGGTTGAACTGCATAAGTCGAATGAAAGTTTTCAAATTCTTAAATGCACTCTTATTGAGAGTAAACAAGTTATGTAATGCACAGTGTATTTAAGTTTTTGCTCTGTAATTCCGTAACCAGTCATCTCTTAATGAATCCTTTATGTTCCTTTCTGAAATAATTTTAAAATAGAATTTTTATAAATTGCTTTCGGGTGTAATTTATGAATGTGATTTATTTATATCTTTAAAATAATTTTTACCTTTACTTTCATCTAATTACAAACTCTTTTAAATACTATTTTGTGTAATAATTAAACATCTAAATCAGGCTGAAATAAAAAAATACCGATAATGTATTTTAATATATTTACGGAAAAAATAAATGGGATTTTAAAGTAAATTTCAAAAATAAATTCACGTGAAAAGAATTAAGCTTTTCTCAGAAAAGTTATGTTTATTATTGGATCATATTATATGAATAGAAACTATATTGAAATCCAAAAATATTATAAATCTACAGAGAAATGTCTAGTATTTTATGATTATTAACATGAATTATTATTTAATTTAATTATTTTGACTAACAAATCGATATCAAACTAGTTCTACAGTCACATTCTAACCAAATCAATCTACTTAATAAATTTATTTTCAAAATTATAAAATATGCATGTCTTTCTACACTTTAAAAAATCGCTAACTGTGTAAAGAAACATCCATAATGTATTACTATCGTATAATCAAATTATGAATTAAATTTTTTTTATTACTTAAAAGCCTGTAAATAGAATAAAGCCGAAAGAGTTGAAAGTTAGGATAATCAATCAGAATTACCTGTCTATATATTTTTGGTGGGATGCTTAAGATGAGTGATTCATCTTGTGACTCTCCTAGTAGATAATTCGGAAATCCGGAATGTCACTGAATCAGTGTTTCTTTTTCCGACTATCTTTCCCACAGAGGCAAAGGCTAACCAAATTAGTCCAAGCAAGATAAAGGCTAATGAGAAGAAGAACTAGTCGCCGTTCGTTCTACTTTTTTTTTATTTCCTTTCTTCTTTTCGTTTTTTTCTGCCTTCTTTTTCCAGCTATCTTCTCTTTAATCTTTATTTTTCTTTTGCTTTTTTTTTTTACTTCTAATTTTCTCTTTGGTCGTCAGATGGCTTTGACATTCCGCACAGAAAGACAGAAATTCCATATTTTCCGAATATTAAATGTGATTTTGATTTTCTGACATAAAACGATACTGTTTACTGAAGTGTAGATCGTTACTTATAAATGTGAAAAGAAGTATTCTATGTTTAATGAGGAGTTATTATACGCATTGTTAAGATTATTTCTTCATTGCGAATGTCATTAATACTCGAATTACTTTATATAAACTGTACTTAAAAAAAATCATAATAATACAACTAGAAAAAATAAGTTTTGTAAAATGAGATATTAAGTTACTTAATTATGAATTTTTTCTCTTATTTTTCGAATAAAGCAAAATTATTAAAATGAAATGTAATGGAATATTACGTTAAAAAAACTAAAATTATTTAAGATGAGTGTATTACGTTTCCATCAGTTAATGTAAAAAATATGTTGTTTTTTTTAAAATAAATAATAAAAATTCTAAAAAATTTGTTATTTAGTAAAATTTTTACTTTTCCGGGGGATATATATATAACAGAAGGGAAGTATGACGATGACCCCCTAAAATTTTTACATTTGAACAAAATTCATAAGCTGTTTATCTGTTTTAAAATATACGATAATTTTATACTGAAGTATGGATAATTTTATAATAGTCCAAATTGTAGTAAGAAAACGATGAACTTACGCTTACTCCAAAGCAAAACTTTTATATATAGAATATGCTTCAGCTTATATTTTTTCATCTGATTGAAATTTTTCAGAATATTGAAAAAGTATGAAATAGCAGAATAAATAACTATTGAAATTTCCGATCTCGTTCAGTGAATATCTACAAAACTTTCTAAGTTTTCTAAATTGAGAATCTCAAAAACAAAAGGAGAAAATCCGTTTCCGTTATGAATATACGGAAGAAAGAAAGCGTTACGTATGTATAAGCTACACAAGACTGCAGTTTGTTTCAACAAGTGGAGAGAATATTTCAAAAAATGTAATGATTCCAAAGATCTGTAGTAACTTATATATAAAATAGATATTTCTGTTTGCGAAAGTAATTTCAATCAGGAAAAATTGTTATCCTTCTGATAGCAAAAGTGAGAACCATCTGTAACAAAACACATAATTTTCTCAAACTAACAAAACAAGAAAAATCCAAAAGTCTGAAAATTGCTACGAAAGATGAGTAGCGAGAAAAAGACCCTGCAAACCAGTTAGAAATAAAAAATAAAAAACAAACAAACAAAAACAAAAATAAAAAGAAAATACTAACAAAGTTAAAGAAAGGAGAAATAGGGAAAGCGATTGTTTGTTCTATTTACTGAGAGAGATTACGTCCCCTTTCTTAGACGTTATAAAAACTAAGATAAAAGGTTTCCCAACTCTCCTTCTCTTCAATCAAGAATTCGTTCACTATGTCATCCTCACCTGTTCTTTTCTTTTTGGTTGAACTGCATAAGTCGAATGAAAGTTTTCAAATTCTTAAATGCACTCTTATTGAGAGTAAACAAGTTATGTAATGCACAGTGTATTTAAGTTTTTGCTCTGTAATTCCGTAACCAGTCATCTCTTAATGAATCCTTTATGTTCCTTTCTGAAATAATTTTAAAATAGAATTTTTATAAATTGCTTTCGGGTGTAATTTATGAATGTGATTTATTTATATCTTTAAAATAATTTTTACCTTTACTTTCATCTAATTACAAACTCTTTTAAATACTATTTTGTGTAATAATTAAACATCTAAATCAGGCTGAAATAAAAAAATACCGATAATGTATTTTAATATATTTACGGAAAAAATAAATGGGATTTTAAAGTAAATTTCAAAAATAAATTCACGTGAAAAGAATTAAGCTTTTCTCAGAAAAGTTATGTTTATTATTGGATCATATTATATGAATAGAAACTCCTTGAAGATATTTGATATTATATATATAAATCTACAATATATTATATAATGTATATATTTTATCTAGGATAAATTGTTACCTATAACATTGAATGAAGTGGTGCATTAAATTCAATCAATTCTCCGAAAAAAAGATTTATTTAAATCGAATTTTTTGATATTACTTTTTAAGACGAATTTTATATTTTACAATATTTCACAAAATATGAAAAGAAAAATAAACAATAATGTATTTTTAACTAATTTGATTACAAATAATTTAAAATTCTCGAGAGCTTTTACTTTATCTACATTTAAAAAAGAAAAACAAAGAGTAGGGAAAGAATTTAATAAATGTAAATTTTAAAATTCTCAAGAAAGCTAAAAGATTATTTAATTAAAATATTGTATAATAATTTATTATTTTTATTTAAATCTTTTAAATGTTTATGAAATTTTCAATCCGTTTTAACACATTAAAATATTAACTGAGCATTTGCTTTTCGTATGATTTATTTATTTATTTTTAAATCGATTTAAAAATTGTAAATAATACTTAATTTTAAAACTATAAAAAGTATTTAAAGCATTAATGTTTTATTTATAGTCTATATATAATGTATTGATTTATTTACAGCGGTATATAGTAGATATACACATTAATAAGTTGAATGTAATAAATAAAATTGTTTTATACATTTTATTTAATTTTTAAAAGATTTTATATGTTTTTATTATGTGCGTAAATATTTTCATAACAACTGTTTTTCTCTTCACTTAGCATAATTTGTCAGATCCACCCAACGTTGTTATATTACAAAATAGAAGCGGGTATCCGCCAGAGCACAAATAGTTGCTTATAATCCTATCGCACGCGATGTAAATGTTATTACAAGACCAACTGTGTGTGTGGTATTTATTGTACTTCCATAGATATTCACTAGTATCCACCCCTCTGTAATAACAACTTAATCTAGTGGTGAAAGATTACATTTGTCCACGTTTCATTACTTGTCGTGGCTTCGAAAATTTTCTGCTGCTGTCTACTCAATTTAATGTAAAGTGTCACGAAACACCTTCTTCCGCTTCTATAAGACTTAGATCTGCTTCCGTAACATAAAAGGCGTTATCTATGGAAATGTGAGATGTTGATGTCGAGCCATTAATCTAGCGATAAATTCATCGCTTACTTCTCAACGTCATACTCGGATAAAAGGACTAAAAATTTAATTCAGTTAAACGTTTCTTAAATAAATATATGGTTTAACAGTTACAATTACGAACGTCTTAACACGCGATAACATTCTAATTATCGAAATCATTGTAATACTTCCAAACCAAATTCACTAAAGATTAATATGTTATATAGTAACTTAGAAAGTGCAATAAGTCCCAATATTTGATGTTCAATATGACATAGCTTACAACATTATTCAATCCCGCTTGTTATTAATAACATACTACATGTCATCAATAAGTATGACATGGGCTTCCGCAGCTTATTATTGAATATTAATAATGCACATTTCAAGGTGTACATTTCACGAGTTGCTGAATTTATTATTATTGTCATATTGAACACATATTGCTTTCTCGTGAAAACTTCATTAATTTAATCAATTAGTCGCTTGTTCCTCCTTAAACCTTTACTTTGTTTATCGTTACTTTAGATTTAATTATTAGACGAGAACCAGTTTTATTCTTTTATTATTTTAAATATTTAAAATTATTTAAAACGAAGGAAACTCAACGCACGTTAGTTTAAGTTTTCATGGATTTTTCCGACTTAGAAAATTGCATTTTAAAAAAGTTTAGAAATTCTCTAGCAAAATTTTCTTTAAAATTGAAACAAATTTTATATTTTCTATAAATAGTCGTTTATTTATGTTTAAAAAAATAGTATTTTTTTATTTATGTTTTCGAAAATAATTCTATATTTAGAAACATTCCTGTTTTTGTGGAAAGCGTGAAATATAGTCTTATCGTAATTTTGTGATTTTTTTTTTTTGGAAATTTAATTTTGAATTGAAATGTTGAAATAAGTTTAGAAGAAAATATATCATATTTATAAATTAAAACGTTTCTCTTGATCAGAATTTATATATCTGGAAAATTTAGCGAATAAATGGTATCACATCACAAATCTGTACCTGCATTCGCAATGGCAAAGCTATTCGTCTTACAATAAAAGTAAGTTGGCAACCATCTTCAATTTCATCTCTTAACCATTTTTATCAAGAATTCCAAGAACGTTCTCTACAATTTCTTTATATCAATATACCCAGGGTATTTGTAAAGTTTTTAAAAATTCTGTAAGCATTTGGAAGACTACTTCATCTCGGCTCTGTAATCCGAACTATGCTTAGATCATATCTTCAATTCTAGTGAGTGACGAGACAAGAGTAGTTGATTTCACTTATTTTTTGTTTAAAACTGAATTTTAAAACATATTTTCCTCTTCTTCTAACGGTAAAGAAAAAATTTCGAAAATAGCGTAAACCTGCAGATGCCTAGTGCAGAAGTTTCGTGGGATTTATCGTAAGGTTAACATGTGTTAAAGTATATTGAAACACTTTGCATGTCATTACAGATTCTTGAATTTATCGGTTCATCGTTGTCAAAATGAATTTTGGGGAAGAAATGATGGCCCACTTTTATCACATTAATTAAACCTTACCCGAGATCAATGACGTTCATTAATAGAATAAGTCGGAAAATCGTCATGTGTTTAGCTTAGGAAAGAAGTTCGGTTTATTTTTTAATATCTTATAAACTTACTGGTGATGGAAATAAAAAAAAATAAAAACGGCCAGTATGTTTTACAACTTAGTAAAGCACATTAACACCCTCACACTCTTATATTGCGTTTCTCTCTGCTTTAACTGCGGACATTAAAATTGCAGTCATCAACAGCATCAATTCAGCTTCTAGAAAGTAGTAATACACATTCTTCCAACCAAAACAATTAAAACTGTCTACGTAAACACTTATATTTGCCTCTATTTTATAATGGACGTTCACTATTACTTACTTTAATGCTAGGCTCATACGTTTCTTACTAGCTAGAAGACAGAATTTCTTTTTATCCGCTTCTCTTTCTTTCGCAAAATTAGAATTTTTTTTTTTTTTACAATAAATAGCAGAGATAACATATTCAATTTTATTTTGGTGTACTTTTAATTGCACGTTTTTATTTCAAATGCACTGTTATATTCCCGAGAATTCATAAAATAACAACAGATAAGAGTCTCGAGAATTTTTTCTTATATGCATTTTTCGTACAATTTTACGCTTTGAAGTCTGTTTTTACACTTAAAATGTAGAAAACATAATCTAATAAAAGGTTAAAAACATTCAGAGGAATTTTATTAAAAATTTTTCTAAAAATTATAAAGTTTATACAAAAAGTAGGCATGAAACTTGTTACATATTATTATAACTACAAAGGTGTGTAATGGCCAAATGCTTCGCTTGTATCTTATCAACAGACTTAAATTTATATTCTTCACAGTTTAGAATATTTATAGCTTAAATGATTGATGGAGAATTTAAAGAACAAGCGAGATATCATATCAGCAAAATATATAAGCATTTATAACTTAAAATGCACTTTTTTTTAACCCCAAATTCCGCTTTAAATCGATAAATTTTATTTTTAACTTTGCTATCAATGTCTCAAAATGTCAATAAAAGCAAAGATCTTAAACTATGGATTAAGTGTAACCTAATAAGTTTATGGCAAAGAAGAATTTTCCTCATTCACCCACAATCGATTTTTTTTATATGTCTCGTTTGATGTCTTTAAACTTTCATAAGTGAATTTTTAATTAAAGGGTGGTTATCCGGTTCTAAAGGTCATTTTGTTTTTTTGTTTTTATATGTATAAATATAAGTTATATGAGCATAATAATAAAATTCACTGCACGTTTCATGGCAAATTTACAAGTTGCGGTTTAGTGTGATGGGAAATTTACATTTCAGGTTATCTAGATATTTCATGCAGCATAACGAATTTGTCGTAAAGATACAAGCAATATAAGAAAGTGTGAACATCATAAATTTTCTCTGTATATCTTTACAAGTGATTTTGTTATAAATCTTAACATTTTGACATTTATGGGAAAGCTTCCTATAATAATTATACGGTATCTACAGCTTTTCCATTTTCATTATATCAAACTGTAAGAATCGAACACGATAAAACACAACCTACAATGTTTCAAATTGATCTCCTTGCCTAACGAAAAATAATTTGATAAGTTTATAAGTTATATAATATAAAAGTTTGTCTCGTTTATTTTAAAATTAATCTAAATGTTATGAACTACAGAAAATCTATTAAATTTTAGATAATATATCAAAAACTAAAGAAATATATCTTATAGGGAAGAATCGAAAATATTTAGAAGACACATCATTCTTTTTAGTTGATGATGAGAAAGAAATTCAATAAAGAGACAAAGTTAAAACTACTTTCTATATCTTTTTTTTTATTTTATTTTATTTTATTTTTTCAATTTTTTAAAAAGCAAAAATCGATACCAAATTTATCTTTAGTGACCATTGGTCAACTTCAAAAATTCACTTCGAGAAAAGAACATTTATCTGAAACAAGAATTGAGTCCCGGACAAAAGTAAAAATTTTTAGCCAAATCAATGCATCATTCTTTTTATGGAAACTCGAATTTCTTAGAAATTCGTCCACGTCCAAAGTCATAACTCATAAAGAAGACAATGTATTATATTTATTCAAGAAGGATGAATAGCGTTCGAGAATTCTGCTTCCAGAACAATTAACCGGAATATTCAAAGCAACAAGAAAATTCTGCTAGAGATACAATGACATTCTTTTCAACTAAGACTAAAATAACTGGCAAGCGGAACAGAAATAGTTATTTAAGAAAATATTCAGTCTTAATGACGTCCACATCTTCTCTTCTGTTTATCTTCATTAAAGAATGTCTTATCTTGTTAAGTTAGTCAATTAAATCGACAACATCTTGATTAATCTTTTATTGACAAAATCATTTTAAATTCTGTTAGAAAATCGTTAAAAGAACAGTTTTACGTCTTCTATAATTTAGTTTTATGAGAGTTTTTCTGCGAATAACCACTTATTTCTTTTAAGTGTAGAAAATTGTATTAACTCGAGTTTTGTGCTCGATTTAAAAAAAATAAAAACGATTTCAATGAAAATTCTAAATTATACTTTCATCAAACAAAGAAATTAAATTATTTGTTACTCAAAATTAAAATAAAGTTATGTATACATTACGCATTGCATAATTTTTTTATTTATTTTTCTTGTACTGGTTGTTGTGAATATTTTCTGTAACTATAGTTTATTCTACGTGGAAATCCGGAGGTTTAGTAGAAACCTTGAAAACCGTTCAGTTATTGATAGATGTTCTATTTCCATATATTCATGACGTACCGTCTATTTGGAGTGAAGTGGATCGATCATCCACAGATTACTTTCGTTCGTATAACTATACGACAACGTTCGTGATCAGAAGAGATAGCCTACTTCGTCATAAGTTTTTCATTTTTTTTTTTTTTTTTTTTAATAAAGTTCGGCCCGATTTTGTTTCCTTTAGTTTCTTTGACGTACCAAAAATCTTTCACACTTTGCGAACATGCTATCAGCTCGGCGTTTGTTTCTACCTAGGCTGGACATCTTCGTTGAGAGATATAGGTAAGTCGAGTTTTACATTCCATACACAACATTTGAGCTCTGTTGGAATTCCCAGGCCACACTAATATAGTAGGGTGGGCGGGAATATAGGCCATAAAACGGAACGAACACTTCCCCTGAAAACATGACGTGACCGGCATAACAAAATCATCTGGATATGGCTTTCAGAATCACCGAGAACTATCTGAATAAAAGAAGTTGCTGGGATGGTGTCTGGTGATAAGAGGGACATGGACTTCCATTAATGTACTGGTTGCAGACTCGACAATAAACCTCGACCAGAAGGGCTAATGTTCGTTAGTTTCATATTTTCAGCCGTCGTTTTTGTTGTTTTTATTGAATGGGGAATCGTTTGGATCGTAGGACAAACGAGAAAATAAAAGTCGTCGCTATTGGAGAAGGTTATCAGAAGGCATTCGATAATTTTCCTAAGCGCTGTAGTGCCAATTCAGCCGCCATTGTTCGTGCATAATGACGTATTGTCGTTGTACGATTTGTCCAGTGCAACCTTACAAAGCTATTCATAAAAGTACCCCGTTATCGTTCGTTACTTCCTCTATATACAGGAATAATGCGTCTTTTATATTGGTCATCGAATAATACTAGCCAATCAGAAATACAATTCAAAGGCTTTATTACTTGGGATGTTCGATAGCCATGCAAACGATGGGTGGTGTTTCTGGTAGAGAACGATGATTTGTCTGGTCTATGATCCATTCTCTCAATAATACCACCAATTACTATAAAAATTTAATAAGCATATAGATCTATGTATTATTTGCTACTATATAGATTTTAAGATCAAAAGCACATTAATGGCGAATAATTATTGACTGTAGAACTGATAGAAAGATAAATAAATCGGCTCCGTTAGTGAATATACCGGCTCAGTTTGACAAGCTCATGGTAAGCTAGATAAATAAAATTTTGATTAGTATTGCTAGCATATTTACCTAAACAATAGCTCATTGAATATAATCGTAATTATTTTACTGTTTTATTCTATAATAACAATAATAATAATAATTTTTTTATTAAACTGGTTTATAGAAATTTAATTTTTTTTTTATCGATAAAAGAGATCAGATGCTTCTTTACTCGTTATCTTTAATCACAATTCTTTAATTATTATTCAAAAACATTTAATTTAAAATTTGAACGAGAAAATACTTATAAAAAGAATTAAAATCCTAATCTTACTTTTTTTATTAAAATTAAATAAAAAGAGATTAAATTTTTAAATTAAAATCTTAACATGTAATATTCAATAAGATAATTATTATAAAAATGTCTATAAACTTAAAAAACGTTTAAAATTAACTATAAAATGTTTAAAACGTGTACTTAAACAGTCTTTTTAGATTTGTTTTTAAATAAAGAGAAGATTCTACTTTTTGTTTTTATTTTAAGTAAATAGAATAATTTATAATATGAATTTCAGTTTGCGGAATAACTTCAAGCACTCGTTCTAAATATAATTATTTTAGTTATAATAAAATATAGGTATGTGTCTTTTGATAAGCATCGCCTATTTTAAGGACTTTCGCGCAATAAAGAGCTCTGCACCACATAATTTTAATTCCCACTCAAAAAGAATAAGAAAAAAAATGATCGTCAATAGAAAAGTCATCTTTGGAATCAGCTTCTACAAATTCAATAGACATTTATTCTTTTGAGGATTAATTCTGAATTGAACCGAAAGATTTCTTGAAGGTAGAAGAAACTCTAAATTTTCCGTTTAGTGGTCCAATTATTTTCTCCCATTTATAACTTTAAATCCATATCATTGGATTAAGTATAATAGTTACTTTTTACTGCCTTAACGGCACATTTGACTAAAACGAGCAACTTCGTGTAAAAAGATCGTTAGTGTAGATACAGCTATTGATTTCTGATGACTAGGAAACTTTTTTCCTTTTTCTTTTGCTTAACTCACAGGCTGCATTCGATAATCGTCGAAATTCGATGTTCGGTTTATGCAAAAGCGAATGTTTGAGAGACATTTACCGCACTAAGGCGAAAATACTTCAATTTTTTAATGTTTAATTCGAGAAATTAATACTGGTATTGGTCGAGGAAACCATTATGCTAACTGAATTCGTCTTTTGTAGAAACCATCCTTTATCTGATAGAAGGCGAACTCGCTAGAGATATTCTTCGAGATCGAATATTCTACAGTATTCAATCTTTGTCAAATTGCTATGCGGAGATGATAATCTCAGGCTCTAAGCTAGACAAACTTCTTTCAAAATCATTTCGGATTTGATTTTGAATGGATAATGTTTTCGTCCGAATATTCTTTACAAACATTTTTTTTCAATTTTTTTACTGGATATTATATTCGCTTTAAGTAGCTTTATATGGTTGGCATAAGCAGAGTTCGATATGATTCTTATGCGACTATAAAATCATTAGTAAAGATAACGGAGTGTTAAAACTCGTAAAGATCTTTCTACGCATTTTAGTAAAGCTGTATAAACACATGATTGCGTTTTTATCAATGTTCACATTGGGATATAATGCATTACTGTCTTCTAATCTGTCCAGAAGTGATAGAAGACGACAGAATCATTCGGGAACAAATGTCCTTCTCGTATTCAATGGAAAGCGATTAGGTTTAGTGGTAGAAAAGTTCGGAATGGAGCGTTGCCGAGTCACTCAGCAAAAATGGATGTGGTAATAAGGGCTGGGAAATATCAACCTGTCACTCCGATATAGTTTTCAAATTCATCTTGGCAGAAATATTGGTGGCTTTATCTTAGCTTCTCTTTACCATTCCCAACCTCTCTTTTTGCTTTCCAACCCCTGTTAGGATAGAATGACCAAAACTGGGAGTAGGGGAGAGTAGTTTTGAATTCTTCTTACATACGAATAATTTACCGTAATGAACGGGATCCTCTTTCGCTATCCCTCCGAAAGTCCGTTTAATAGTGGCATATTAGATCATACGGCTGCTAGACACGAGATATTAAAATTTCATTTACAAAAGAGAACTGAAACAAATTTGTCAGTTATTTCGTTACAGTATTTTCTACTCTATTTGTAAATCTGATAGAAAAAAACTCTTCAAAGATGGAACGAAAAAATAATAATAATAAAAAGGTGTTTGAAGGAGGAAGAAAAAGACATCGCTGTGTTCGAGAACGCTATAAAGTTCAATTCAGTTGATGATTGACTCTGCTACCAGCTGGAGTCTCCAAGGCAGATTTCTTGGCTAATGAATAACTGGATGGATCTGAAAATAGTTTCTTTTTTTCCTTTGTTTGTATCCGGTTGAATAGTTTTCATGAAAATACAATATATGGATTCACTAGTACGGTAAGACTGCATTAAGAAAAAAAAGAATTTTTTTATAGTGTCTTTTGGTAATAAGAATTGAAAAGTGGAAAAATTAAACAGAAGTAAAAACATTCTGTATTCTTAATTGAAAAGTTTATATTAAAAACTTTTATTACTAAAATGCGGATTTTTATGATCTATAAATTTAAAAAAATACAGCTGTATTTACTTAGTTAATTTTAATTCGGTAAAATAATTATTTTTATTGACTCTTTTGCAATTTTTAATTAAATGTAAATCTAATTATTAGTTTTATTGTTAAATCGGTTTAAGAGATTTGCCATTTAAACTACTCTAAACTTTTTGATAAGATGTAATAAAAATTACAGTTAAATTTTTAGTATGGATATTTTTGTATATTTAATCATTAGGGAAAAACACAGATTAAATTAAATTTACTAAATTCTCTTTATTAATCACAATTTATTTTCAATAAATTTAATATATTTTAAAACTTTATTTCCGTATCCATACATAAAAAAAATTAAATTGTCTCTTGCTATCTAAAGATTTTTTTCTTTTGTTCGTTCTTCTCAACAGATTTAAGTACGTTACTAAGCATATTGTAGTTCGAATGCTAGAGTAAAATTTATATTTAATAAATGGAAAGGATTCTGATACTTTTTATAGTATCCTAAGGCAGTCTACAATTCTTTTCTAAAATCTTTCAGTCTGCATTTTCCTCTTAATGCTAAATTCTGTAGTAAATATTAAAATCAGGGAAGAAAAACATGTGATGTTAGATGGTAATTTTCATCGCCAGAATATTACATTTAGCACTTTTTGCAAAGTAACCCAAATAATATCTTCACACTCTAAAACATGCACTTCCTTTAGCTGGAGTAAACATCCTTGAATTCTTTCTAACTAAATTTAATAATAAGTTTTGAGTAGATACTGCGATCTCATCTTATTTCATTAACATTTTAAATTTATTTAGAATTTATAAAAGCAACAACTTTTAACTTTTATTTTATTAAATAAT
>NW_019384355.1:407973-467736 GCF_000671375.1 Centruroides sculpturatus | reverse complement strand
TCATTCATAAAACTAAAATTTAAACAAAATCAAAATAAGAAAGTATATCAAATTTAATTTTTAATGTAAACTATTCGATTAAAATTATTTCTACCAGAATAAATGCTAATTTTCTCTTTTTGGTGTAAGCGCTATAGAGTCGACGGAAGCCATAAATCATAGGAGATGTTTATGTTTTGAAAATTAGATAATTTTAAAATTTATTAAGAGAAAAATAAAAATAGCAAAGAGATAGTGGGCGAGAACGTAAAGGAAGAAAGATTTTCAACCACAATGGCAAAAGATGAAAAATGGTTAAGTAAAAAATAGTTTAAGAAATATTAATCTCTTCAACAGACTTGATATCTCTCACATCTGGAGATAAAAGTCATTGTTGTCCAATCCTTTCATTATTATTATTATTTTTTTTTTTTAAAATAATAATTTATAACACTCGCTATGTACTTTTTACGAGCTGTTATTTTATCGATTATTTAAATTTAGGTAAAGAATTGTGTTTAATCATTTGTAAAAATACTAGACTTTTTTTATACATGCCTACTTGTCTTTTATCTACACTGTAATTCCGCATTCGTATAAGATAATAACATGTTAGGGTCTATACTATACATAATAAACGCTTAAATTGACTATAATTACAGGTCCTGAGAGTAGCAGTTACTTATGGATTTTTTTCATTCATTCTTTTTACTAAAAAATTGATTAAAATAAGCATATAGCATAGAAGAAAGTTCAAAATATCATATAATTTACCACTTTATATTATGTAAAAATAATAGTTATAGCTTATGTATCTAACATTAAGGTTTATTATTTTTATGGTACCTGATGGTGAAATCATTAATAAATGGCGAATAATAAGTATTAACATCGTAGGCCTTCATTGATAATAAGGGATAGAGTAAATGGATGCTGCTATTGTACCAAATCAGTTCCCTAGAGAAATCACGTTTGCACACTTATCAAAGTAAAAACCTTTCTATACCAACTCTATTATGTCTGTAATTAACTAAACTAACTGATATAATTAATCTGTGGGAAGTTATCGTTCATTACGCTAACTAAAAGACTTTATTCTGAATAGGTAAAGGATCTCATTAATTTAAAACATCTCTTAACTTAATAGTTTGGCGCTTGAAATCGAGAATAATATTCTGATTAATTAATCTTAAAACAAATAATTAACAGAAATTCTATTTTAAGTATCTAAGTTTAATTTCGTATATTGAATAGCAATTAACAATGCGTTTATTTAAATAAATTTTTGTCAAGTATGCATGTGACACGCTTGATTACGTCATGTAGAAGATTTTATTACTTATCCTCCTTTATTATCATCCTATTCATTATCTTTAAAAATAGAAAAAAATATATATTTAACTTATAGTAAAAGATATTTTAAAACTGGAAACAAGCATTCGAAAGGATTCGAGTGTTTACAAAATTCTTAGGAGATGAAAGTTCGCTATCACAAAGTTTACAAAGAAGTTTTGTATTTTGAAAGGTTATTAAATTTTGACATTTAGTGATAAATTTATCATATATAATCATTAAATCTTTTGCTGATAATTTAACTACTGTATATGCTTATAAAAGCATATACAGTAGTTAAATTGAAATAAGTTATTTTAGAAATTGTTTATAATTTATATCCAGTTCTTAAACTTTATGAACTATCTTCACAATGAAGTAAATTTTGACAGACGTCTCACATTTCCCTTTTTTAAAAATGTTTTGTTATTGTGTTTAATACAAGGCAAATAAAACATTATTTAACCTCAATAGCATGTTTTATGTGTAATATCCTCTATAAGTCGAACTCTACGTGCCTACGTCCCCAAAAAGAAGTATAGCATGTTTTATTTTTATAAATATATTTCTATTTATGATTTATTTTTGATTGAATGATTTATTGATGTTAAAAAAAATGCGCAGACGATAGTTTAAAAATTTTTGATTTATAAATTAATAAAATAAAATAAAAATAATAAAATTCATTTGTTTGTAGAATGTTTAAATAATGATAAATAAAGTTGCAAAGCATCGAAAATTCAATATGTTTTTTTTATTAATCCTATCTATTTTTATATTTATATTTTGATTTATCTTTCACCTTTGCCTTACATTTTTGAACTAAGTGATAAAAAATACTAAAAAAATACATTAAAAGTATTATTTAAATTTATAATCTTATATCACAATGTTTTTTAATCAAATATTAATTTAAAAGTTACATTAAAGTGGCGATTAAATATCATAAAATAACAAACAGAACATTATTTTATTGATAAATAATCATCAGTTATTTTTTAAAATATTGATCGTAGTGAGATTTCTAAACAAGTAATTTAGTGACTTAATGAATTTCATATGCTGCAAGACGAGTATTTTTTTAAAATCCGCTTAAATAATTTTTAATTTAAAAGTACACGTGTTTAAGCTTACGTTTTTTTTTCATTAAATTTAAATATATTTAAAGAAATAATATATAACAAATTTACATTTTTCTATTTTAGGATGGACGNAATTAATAATAGGCCTTAAAATAAATATTCTTAAATGTTTGTTTAAAAAAACGCTTATATATTCTTAAACGATAATAAAATAATCAAACATTAGAAAATTACAGCAGTTAAGCTGAAATGGCTGTAAAAGAACCGTTTTATTTAATCTTCCGGAGCATAAATTACGTTAAAAAGTGCTTTACACGCTTGTAACGTCAATAATATTTCAACACATACTGAATTTGTAATGCCATAGTCTATATATTAACCAATTTGTGTCTTTCAATACAATATTGAGTCATAAATTTTGTGAAAATCGTCATACTTATAAATATTTCAAAATACTATACTCGTGCAGCTTGTTGATTACTTTTGTAGATTATTTCTAAGCATTGAATCATATCGAATTGTATTTTATATTTTGTTATCCATATACAATTGTTAAAATTATTGTTTCGATTGTTTTATTCATATGATCTACAGATAGATCCGTAACTATAACCCAAGCGAATGTATACGTCAATGTACTTTCCTCACGCTACAGAATCGTAATATTCTGTTACGTTCGTTTTATTAATTCAATCTTCCAATATCATTTATTATTAAATGTGGAATATCCAAAATCTTTTTCCAATCATTTTAGAATATAAAGAGATAAGAAATATAAAGATTTAACTAAAATATTTGCTTCGGGACTATTCTCATTTATTTACTATTATAATTAAATTACTTTACTTACAAATATAAAATTAATTTTATTACGTAAATTATTTTAAATTTAATAAGTCGACATTTTGTATATGAAATTTAATTCTTTAATTAACAAAACACTAATTTAAAATTAAATTTATTATGTGCTAAAAGAAATAAATTCATTTTGAATTAATTTTGCTATGATTAATTAATTTTTAAAATTATTAACATTTCAATATATTACTTTATAAATAATATGAATAATAACTATTTTTAAATTTAATACTTTATTAATAATTAGCAAGCCTTTTATAATTTATTCAACATGAAATATGTGTTTGTGTTTTAAAGATACAGAGTTTAAAAATAATTAAAATTTATGCTTTTTAAAGTTACTTAAGTTTATGTAAGCGAACAAGAATTAAATAAACTTTATAATATAATATTTATTAATATTAATGTATATTTTTACGTCAATATATATTAATAATGATTCAAGTATGTTTACAATATCTAAAGTTTTATAAAATATTTTTATAACAATAAAAATATAAAATACTTGATATTTAACTTTAAGTCTATANAGTAGAACAATGACGCTTTTTGTTTCACTGATATAAATGCTTGCGCCACTCATCATTTTAATTTAACTAGGTGCCTAAGATGTCATAAGTTCGTTTTTCTTTACAGAACTTCTCTGTTATAACAACTTTCGTAGAAGAAACACATCTGTCTTCTAGACGATTTTTTTTATTGTTTTCTTTTTAATCTTCAGTTTCTACTTCCTTTTCGTAGCCAACACGTTAAAAGAATGAAACTATCTCTTTAGACCTTTTATATATATGTAATCACCATTTATCTTATGAGAGAGAGAGATCAGTTTTCTTTTATTATATAAAATTTTAAAATGTCAGCTACTTATTATATAAATTGAATCTTTTGTTGCTATGTTGAATCAATAGAAAGGAATGCAAAAATGTTTTTATTGCTTTCTAAGTTGACTTGAAGGAAAATAAAAATTTTTGTTGTTTCGGTACAAGTTTTCTGTTTAGAAATTGGAGAAAACTGTGCATGCGAGTCAGCTAGCGAGTAGTTGAGTTCTCCAGTTGGATGTTAATTAAGTGGCTATCTTGTACGAGTAATTATCCGGGAATTTCCTATCTCCCGAGCAAAGAGTTTCTGGAAATAAAACCGGTGCATAAAAATGGCCTTAATCGACTCGTATGAAAGAAAAGCCTGGTCGACTACCGAAAGTGTTATCGCCGCTTCCTGAGTCTTGTATCTCCTACGAAATGAGATCGGCGGAGTATGGCAAAAAGAGATGCACTCGAACATTTTTCGGCTTTTATCTGTTTCCGGAAGGAATATCGGAAGTTAACCGGACGTTTTATCCGCAGGAGATACCTCTTTCTAATGATATTAGGTACTTAAAACATCTCTAAACTCGTGTCAAGAGGCCTTAAATACATATTTTGACGATAACTTTGATTATAAAATTTCAAACTTTCAACCCATCCACGCTAGTCCAGATTGTTGAGTGTTATAAAAGTATTTATTTAATTCGTTAACTTGACTTGTCTTTAATATAAATGTATACTTTTATTGTTAAATTATATATAATTTAAATATTTTTCCCCCTAAAAGCATCTCTCTATATAAAGAAGCTTTTAGAAAAATTATTTTGAGTATTTCATATTTTTAAGTAGATTGGATTTATCTATTTAAAAATAAATTTTGTAAGCAAAGTGATGTAATGTGTATAAATTTAAAATATGTAATAATTTTTTATGGTAATATTAATGAATTAAATAGATAAATGCTTATTTTCCAGTTCTACAGAGAAGAACCGAAAGAAAGAAAAAAATTTTTCGTTGGAATTCGGAAAAGGTCATATCGTGCGCTCTGTTGTGTCATAAAGCGGAAGGCAGTAGTCAGTACAAACCGCTTTTTCCTCTCAACATTGCTTTTATCGATTATAAAGACTTATCAATGTTTATATAGAATAACTCAAGTGGATTCATAAAGTTTGAACGTAGCAAAAAAACTAGGCCTTTATTCTACTTTTATTGTTATACCAAGAAAATAATTCAAAGCAAAAAATGAAAGATCAGTTCTATCAAAATAGACCACCAGATGTTTTTCTATGTTTATACTAAAACTTTTAAGTTGAAAAATTATATATGGCATACAAATATATCAGAGGCCTTCTTGATAGGTAGGCTTCTAGAGTCAATACTATTATAGCTACATATGGAATGTCGATCTAGAAGTTAAAATATTCTATATCCATTGTTTACATTCATTATTTTATAACGATTATGATAATTATTCTTATAATTGCGCTAGTGTGCAAGCCTGTCCTTTATTTAGAACTCAATCTATTAAAAAAAAGAATGGAGTTGGAACTTTGTTATGTATGTATCTTTTCTATTAATCTTATAAGACATAATAACGCATTAATTTCATAACAAAAAAAACATTTTATTATATTCATACCATTTAAGTCAACCAACTTGTTAGATGCTATTCGTGCAACAGTGCTTTTATTGTTTTTGTTAGTTGGGAAGTCTTTTTTTAAACTATGCATATAATTCTCCAACAGGATATGTTATTAATATTTAAAAAATCGAAATTGCATTGAGCATGCGTTATTTTAAAAGACAGTAGAACAATGACGCTTTTTGTTTCACTGATATAAATGCTTGCGCCACTCATCATTTTAATTTAACTAGGTGCCTAAGATGTCATAAGTTCGTTTTTCTTTACAGAACTTCTCTGTTATAACAACTTTCGTAGAAGAAACACATCTGTCTTCTAGACGATTTTTTTTATTGTTTTCTTTTTAATCTTCAGTTTCTACTTCCTTTTCGTAGCCAACACGTTAAAAGAATGAAACTATCTCTTTAGACCTTTTATATATATGTAATCACCATTTATCTTATGAGAGAGAGAGATCAGTTTTCTTTTATTATATCTTCAAACGACGTTAAGAAAAAGAAAAAATAATAATAATTTGAGTTAAACTTATAGATGAAACCATTAAAAAAAATACATTCGTTGGTTTTCTAACATGATGCTTGTTTAAAGTAGCATCAATTTAATTTTATCGTTGTTAAAAATCTGATTTAAAGTTTCAAATAAATTACATGATTTAATGTGAAAAATTACATTTTACTTATTGAGGTTTAATATTTAATTATATATAAAAATATAACTTCTTTTTATGCACTTTAAATCTAATTTAACGGTAATAAACTAATAAGAATTTTAAAGAATTTAATATAATTACTTATTTTATATCATAAGTATTACATTAAAAACTACTTTACTAATTTTTCCGGTAAAAAAATTGAAGTAAATGAACTGTATTAATGAAAATCACAGCAGAAATTAAACATTAATAATTAAACTTACCAAATATATTTAATTAATCCATTTGTCTATTAATATTTCAAGATTCTTTAACATAATCACAATTTTATTACATTTTTTTATATTCTGCAATTTTATATAACATTATAAAGAAGTTTATTTTAAAAGAAAAACAAAAAAAACTGGCGAAGAAATTTAATTATCTGATTTTAATAAAAAAAAATAAAAAAGGCGGATACAAATTATTCAATTAAATGATTTTAAATACGTTTAAGTAATAATTTTAATCAATAGCATTTTAGAAAGATATTAATTTTTTAAATTAATCTTTTATTGCTATTATCATAAAGTTTTGTTTCAGGAGACGAAGATTTATGATGCTATTACTAATAATTATGAGTAAATTTAAGCATTGATATAGTCTTAATTTATAATCTTTTCCTAATTACTTAATTTTAGAATGTGTAATAAAATGTTTAAAAACTTTATCGAAGTTTAAAAGTATCGAACTTTGTTTGTCTTTCATCTCCTTTTATTATAGGTAACTCTATAGGCAATGCATGTTTAGAAGTCGCCTAATAAACTGGTAGATTTTTTCATTTATTTTTTTTATTATTATTTTTTTAATAATACTACGATGCGTTTTGATGAAATTCAAATTTGACATGGTGTAGTTGTTACCATCTGCAACCCTAAATTAACATATTCAAACACCGGAAAGTCAGAAAAGGATAAAAATTCCTTAGTGTGGCAGAAAAAGGTGTTGTTCAATTCACTCCGGCTCGACTAATAATATACTTTTTGTGTCAACGACCGCCATGCCATCTGGTGTCGAGAAAAAGCTCTCCGAGGAAGTTACCAATTTACTCCGTACACCTTCACTGCAGACAGGTGGTGCACAATTGAAAAAGGAAAAAAAAAAAAATTAAAAAAATACTAGATGCAACAATGACGTCGAACGACAATAGTGAACCAACGGATAATTATCTAAACACTGTTCTAATCTCTATTCTGACCATTCAATTTCTTGCGTTACACTTACTGGATGACTGTAGATCCTTCTTTATACAAGCTTTCGGTCAGTTGGTCTCAGCTTGAATTGAAAACCGCTTTGGGGTAGAACGCTCTCATTGTGATGTCACCTCACCCCATCCCAGCAGTTTCCTCTGGGCAACAATAGCGGTGAAAAACGTTTGATCTATTCTGATGTAGTCAATCGTATCCACTAGTCCAGACTCTCTCTTGTTATATATCTGGAAAAAGTCGAAGTAAAGCGAGCAAAAGAAATCAATAAAGGAAACGGCTTCGATGCGTCTTCTCTTGTTGACGGCTTGAAACGTGTTAGTTTGCAAGAGACATTAATCGTTTTGCTAAACTGTAACAGTGATTCTTACAGATTTTTCTCGTCGTAACGAAGATCGTTTCATTATGTGACTAACGTCTGTCGTGACGTCTGCACTTTCTCCATCCGTTAATAACGTGGTAATGAAAGGTTAAGCTTCAGATTAATGGCTAATCGGGTTAAGTTTATTTATTTTTTAATCTAAGCTTGTGTTCAAAGCCTCTACTAAGACACTATATTTATGTAAAGCTTATATAAATTTATATACGTTTATGCTCAAAGTCTATAGGCTCCATATTTATACTTCTTTAGCCAATTTTTATATTGTCATTTAGAAACTGAATTACAATCACTATATGTTTTAGTGGTGAATAAATTTTAAGTATAGATAGTCTTAATATTGATTAATTATTATTTAAATGATAATGATGGTTTTATGATGATAAAACTTTTATATAGGATAGACGTTTAGGGCATTTTTAAAACCAACAAAACTATAGCAAATTATAAAGATATTGTTCCATAAAATAACAGTGTTGTTTGTATGGTTTGGAGTTTCTAGTAGAGCTACAAATTAAGAAACGAAGTTAAATCTATGGCATTCATGCTACTTCCTAAATTTGCTTGAGGCATGACATAAAATGTTGGGCCTCAATAAAACTCAATGTCCCGCATCGTCGACCCTTTTTTAACAAGATACTATATAAGATAATTCTTATTCTTAACGATTTAAATCCCACTTACATTTATATAAATGCATAAAATAGAAAGTTTTCAGATAAATTTGAAATAAAAAACATTATTTTTAAGTTCCTCGAATAAAATGTAATCATGAAGTTTATTTATTTTCTCTTCTATTGATCTTCGGATATGATGATGCTTAGAATACTCAGAAAATTGTTATTCCTGAAACAAGCGGAAATTGTTGAACAAATTAAAGCCAATGTATTCGAAAATTGCAAAAATATGCAAAATTTAGGACATTGATTAATGATTAAAGCGTAGAAAACATCTTTTGTATTTAATTTTCAGTAAAAATATTCATCCCAATTTTTAATAACGCTTACAACTGAATATTTAATGAAGTTTCTGTATTTAATACTTATGCCTATATTCAAAAATAGAATATTTAAGCATAGAGGTTCTTACATTGGATATTAATGCCGATAAAAAATTTAAAAAATAAATAAATTTCGGCGTTAATTTATATTCCCGTTCATCTTTATCGTATATTGTCATTAGCACTCTTCAATTGCAGCCTATCCACACAAAAACTTTATTCATATTCCGTCGAAGCCTCTCTCGAAACAGCAGATAAATTCATTTGTTTGAAAAAATAAATAAATAAAATTAGACTTTTCTTTTATAAACCAAATGTTTTTTGAGCAAAATGCAAGTAATTTAAAGTAAATTTTAAACAATTTTTTTTAATAATTCGAATTTTTCTTTAAAATCCAGATATTAAAACAAATTAAGAATAGAAATCTTAACTTGTTCGTTTATGTTAATAGATATTATGTCGTTTCTTTCAACGATTATTATTATTATTATTATTATTATTATGAAAAAAATATCAGTTGCAGTTCTGAATAAAAACTGGATATTTTATTCTCTTGGGTATCGTTAGCTAAAGTACAGAAAAGGGCTTCTTCCTCAAGAATAATCGATCTGCGTTGTCTTGGGACCTATAGACTACCATGCATCACCGTCTTAGTATTTCAGATATTTTCAGCTATCTGCTGGCTGTCGGAGTTTAAAAATTTGGTAAGAAATAAATGAATAAAACATCAAAAGAAAATTTTCTAGGATAAAAATTATTATGTACCGATCAAATTTAAATTAGTTCGATAAAGTTTTACCAATTAATCTATAATAATGATTAATAAGTTTAACCTTGAGTAAAGATACGCGTTTTATTTATTTTTTTTAAATTATTAATTCAGGTAGAAATTTATTATAAAAAAAAATCTCTGCTCCTAAAAGTGCAACATTCCTTTCGGTAAAAAGTTTCAACGATAGGCTATTAAAATAAAGTGCTCTTTTTTTAACCTGTTTCTATTATTACAAAAATAATGACGGACACTGCTCTATCGATTTAAAAACAAACGTCTTTTCTCCAGAATGCTTGCTACTACGCTTTTTTTTTCCTCCTGGAACTTACGTTTAAAAATTATTTCAACAACTCTCGAAGGACTAGAAAAGAAACTTGAAAGAATAATAATGCAGTAATTATATTAATTTCCATTATGTTATTAACGAGATAAATTTATCATTTTTTAAATACTTTTTTGGAAGTTTAATCATGTTTATTGTTGTTTCTAATGGATGGCAATAAGAAACGTTAAAATCCGTAGGTCTACATAATTTGAGATAAGTATACTTATCGAGATAAGTGTTGTTCTTTATCCGGTTTCGGAGTAAAATATTTCTACTTTGTAATTATATACTTAAGTTTATATGTGTAATTATACGCAAATTTAAGCTAAAATAAAATGTTAGAAGACTTTTTTAGGTTTAAAGAAACAATTCACGGTTAATAATTTTAGTGGTTAGGTCATTGTTGTAAGCTATTAACTCTTAATATATCAAATATCAAATTATGCATGACAAGAGGAGGTCTAGAAAAAGTCAACCATGACGCAATTTATAATATCCGATTTGTTATTCTTTTAATTAATTCTGATAAATTTCATGCTTTAAGAAAACATTTTACAATTCGATTTGGTAAATTTATATGAACTATATTACTTCACTGCATCGTACTATTCTATAATTAACACGAGTTCATTTTTTTGTAGATGTTTATCGCTTCGAGTTATCTTCCGCGCATTTATCTTTCTCGTCATTTATATACATCTTTTGACAATTCTAACATTAATTTTAAGTTTCATAACGGATTCACTCAGCGATTGGGTTCCCATCAGGTTGAATTTTCTAAGAATGTCATATCAGACAGACAGTTAAGAAGGGTATGATGTTTATAATGTTTGTTCAGTCTCGCGACATTTACTATGACAAATCGAAGAGCTATTGCTAAAAATAACAAATCGGGTCTTGTTTGCTGGCAAAACTGCTGTTTAGTTACCAAATGTAGCCCTTCTACTATACTTTTTAATTAAATTTGAGTCTGCGGTTTCAAAATTATTACTTTACTTTAGATAAATACTAATTACATTGTTTAACAGATGCGTTAAATTGAAATCGTTTAGTGTACAAAAATTAGTTAATATGTTATTTATTTTTATGATAAAATGAAAAAATTAAGTAAAAAATTTAATTTTACGAATAGATTTAATCTTTAACACTTTTTCCCCCCTAGTTTTTCTAATGGAAATTTACTAATTAATGAGTAAAAAAAAACACTGTTGATGCATTATCTGTTTCAAGATGAAATGGAAAAAATAAAAAAAAGTAATTTTTATAATTTCGTATAAAGCATATTTTTTCCTCTTGTTTTTATTTCTGCATTGATATTGTGTTTATAATTGACGATGTTGTGAATTATTGTTTTACGTTTAAGATAAGGATAAGGTGATGAAAAGAGAAGTTTGGTTTTTATACAACCCATATATGTAAGAGGAAAGAAGACGTAAAAATCGAGAATAAAGTTATCGTTCTGATATAAAATCGATCTTAGAGAAGAGATTAAATATCGATGCCAATGATTAAAGTATTGTAATGCATTAGGGATTAGGGCATTGGCACCGATCTGTCGAATCGGATCAGGCATCACTCAGATTGAAACAAATCAGTTTGTAAGTGCTAGAATTCTGTCTGTTTGAACCAAATGATAAGCGATTCTCGTTCTTCTTCTTAAACTTGCTTTTCCAATTTAGGAGTGGGAGCTTCTTGGATCAGAAAGGCGTTTCTCGGTTTGTGTAACACACGCGTTTGGAGAAGAGATTAGCTTTAGCGAAATTAGCGCCCCATAGTGGGAAATAAGATAATTGGAGACCGGATGTCCAGTGGCGCCACCGCAGGTGATAGGTCAGGTGAATGTGGTCCTTTCATCCCCCATGGGCGCCTAACTATTAGCGTCCTCACACTATCGATCTGCTCTTGCGCCGTCATCTTTCTACCCCTGCCGAAGTGGTACATCCCTGGCGTTTTACCAGCGTTGGGCCGTCCTCCCCGTACAGTGGTTGCCTAGCCAGGGGCGATTGTATTGTTTGTCTGCTGTACACTTGTACTATCGTAGCCGACTGAAGTCCAGTATCGAGCTACCGCAAGGGTACTTCATTAACCGTGGTATAGAGACTATCGGCCATTCAACGATTACATTCCTATCTCAGGTAAGACATTTTCGAATATCTTGCGAGGCCAATTTCCGATTTCCGTTTCCGATCGGTTTAGCTTGGGTGTGAGACAATGAGCAGTCTTTATAAAACTCACAACTAGAGAAGATCGTGGATATCAGTCGACAACTCGCTCCGCTTCGTGCACGGTAACTCTACTACTGGACGCTTACGTAAACACGATGACGCTTTAAGTCTTGCTTTGGCCTTTATTCTCTCCGCTAAAAATTTGTAACAATAAACATTCATTCTTAACTAGGAAAGACAAGGCTTTCAACTAGTCTCTCATCTCTAAATCCACTCGGAAATTCCGCTTTGTATGTTAGTTCGATAGCTGAAACTCACTTGACTTCTTTAACTTACAAACCATAAGCTTATCTTATGTAACAGCCGCTACACTCACCGTACACTCTACTAATTCCTGTGCAGCTCTAGATGTCGAGAGCATAACCAGAAAACGTTTCCGAAATAATTACACAAATAAACACGGTTACAAGTATGTAACAGTTACAAAATAACCCAGTCGTTAAAATATATCAATAGTTAAAAACTTTAATTAAAATTTTATTGAAAAGTAACGTTGCTTTCTCAATTTTTAAATCCGTCGATTGTCATTTTGTTTCTGAAATATTGTTTTGAATTTCGGCGTGCTCCGTTGGATAGTTTAATGATCCTTTGAATCTTTCTCCATAGATCCATTCTCTTGAGTTTCATTTTCTTTCACACGTTCTTTAGATGTTCCCGAATACTCTTGAAAATGTTTTTTTCTCTCCAGTGAAATATCAATGTCACAGAATCGATGACTTTTCGCTTAGTTTAATTTTTGAAATTCTACAACGAATGGACGTTTTATGTAGAAAGTATATTAATTTCTTGTCAAGTTTTCATATGCATTTTGAGAAGAACACTTTCTCGTTAACAGCTTAAATTAACCACAACACTCCTCAAAAAGGTTGAAATTTTGATTAATTTCTTTCTATAATTGAATTCTTATCTGTTTATTTTAATATTTTATTAAGCACCAAATAAATTATTAATAAAGATATAGATAGAGCTTTTCATTCTAGATATTAAACAGTAACAAGTTAAAGATTTTACTTTTTTAATAAAAAATGTAGCAGTCTTATTTTTACACGCTTGCGGTTAAAATTTTTAATTGTGGGCATTGAAATGTATATTTTTGAAATAAAATTTTTAAATAAAGAATGTAAACATTTTAAATTTAATTACACTTGTATTTAACTCATAAGCCTACACTACTGTTTAGAACTTAGGATATATCGTAACATCTATTAAATTAAATTTTTCATAATTATTGCATACATTAGAAGCATTTAACAATTCATTGATATTGTTTCTTTTAAGAAACTATTCGAATTTTAAACAAATTGAATACTGAGAAAGAATGTCAATTGAAAACTTACGTAAACATCTAACTATATTTTTGTGTGTCACATTTTTTGACACAACAATAAAGAAACAGGGAGGACGTGTATAACAAGAGCATTGTTCGTGTTGGCATAATAACTTTTTAAATCTGCACAAATTTTGGGTGAACCCCGCCAGATGTTTCTGTGTAGGAACATTTTTATAATTGATTTTCGACAATCAATAAATTTAATAAAAGAAGCAGATGGCTATTTTTTTTAAATTCATTTATAAATTTACACTTTTAGGTCGTTTCTTAATTGTTTACACCACACACACGCAAAAAAATGTTTTTAAATTCTTTGTTCATAGATTTTTAACAGTGATATTATATCGATGCTGTTTGATGTTTATAATTGTATATACTATTTATAAATAATGGCGATAATCATCATAATATTTACTTTATCAATCTTAATTTTATAATAATAATTTATTACTTTCGGTTATTTTTAATATTGTTTGTGTATAAGCCAAGAAGTGACCTAATTTTATATACTCGAATGTATTTTTGGTGAGTTCATCTTATATATCCTATGAAAGATTTGATATAACGCTGTAAATAACTCACCGGATATGTTGTTAAATATTAAATATTTCTAAGAGAATTGACTGCATCACATGTTTGAAGTGTATTCACAACCATTCTTTACATCTCAAATTTGCTAGCTGGAACCATTTTAGAAACCTCCCAACACGAATAGCATCGCCCGTCTCCTCTTAGGCAAAAGTTATGTAACTACAATTTTCTTACGAAAAATACATTGTAAGCTTATATTTGTTATACGGTGGCATTTCTATTCTTCTCTCCGGTGTATATAAATATTTCTATTGCCTGGCTTCAGTATCAAACAAATTCTCATCTTTTTATTTATTCACATTTTTATTTCGTAGACCAAAACTGGCATTGGAGGACAAAAATTGAATTCTGTGAACTCAAAAGGGGGAATATAATCCTATATTTCTTCCGTGTCACTGACATTACTTCCTTCCACATCCTCCTTTTTCATCCCTCCCTGCCCTTTCTTTTAAGCTGGGTGAGCGAAATTCCCGTCTAAAACATTAAGTGACCTTTCTCGACATATTCGTTCTTACAATGTCCAGATGTGTACGATTTATTACGACCATTTTCGAAATTTCTAACTAACAGGTGCACGTCGTTGCACCTGCAGAATTTTGGAAATTAAAGAAATTTTCGAAATCATAAATAGAACAAATAAATTATAACATTTATTATCGACATATTTATCTAAATTCCTGAATATTTATCTATTTTCTATGCAAGACCAGAGTTGAAACATTGGAATATTGATAGACAAACATGACTAATGCGAAACCCGATACTTTTTGGTTGAATTGACATTCAGAAAGTGCAATTACCAAACTTCTCCTCCCTGTGCTGTTTAAAAACAATCACCGGAAAATCGTTAGATCGATTGGAGGTCCCAGGTGCCAAATTGGTACTAGGAATGAAGAGGAAATTCTAATATGGCTACCAAAAGTTCATTGAGCCGTGGTTAACGGGAAGTACGTCTATCTGACGTAACAGCCACCGCTG
Source organism: Centruroides sculpturatus (assembly GCF_000671375.1). Taxonomy (NCBI): domain Eukaryota; kingdom Metazoa; phylum Arthropoda; class Arachnida; order Scorpiones; family Buthidae; genus Centruroides; species Centruroides sculpturatus. Next base: position 452,544 of record NW_019384355.1, on the reverse strand, counting down.
TCTAGTAAAATGATGGATTAAAGGCAAGGGAAAATATAGCTTAGACTCTAAGTGCTATAGTTCTTCTCCCCTCACTCTTCTTACAGCAGCGCCATTCACGTATATGCTATAAGTGCTGTAAGGATATTTATAATAATAGTGAAAGCCGATTGTTCAATCATGTCAATCGGTTAAGCGATTAAATTTTTTATTAATATCTTTTTATAGATGATATAAACACATCCCTCGACTTGAATAATAAAATACTTTTTTACACTTACTATATCAAATGTATTATAACTTATAACTTATAGAATAATTTTATGAATATTCAGTTGTAAAATATGCAAAATATTACAGCAGTTATTCATACAATAAATGAATATATATGTAGTCTATATACAATAGGCGGAGAACCAAAGCTGAAATGTTTATCGTTCAATATTATGCAAAACATGAGAATTTCTATGACATCTGGAAAATTTCATTTTCAAGGAGTCAATCATCACTTCAAACCATCTACAATTGTGCCATTTTTATGCAGATGACCTAAGATATTGCTACTGTAAGATTACTTGGTGAATCTTGCTAAAGTGAAGTATTTGAATGCTGCTTACCATCTCTTCAAAATAAGTTAGAACTCCTTCAGAATACGGAAATGCTGCATGAATATAGTGGTGATTGTATTCACTTTTTCCTTTCTTTACTAAACTCGCTGATTTGAATAGAGTTGATCCATGTCTGATGTTCTTGTATTATCTCATAAAATTATAAGAAAATAACTTTTAAAGTGAAATTTCTTGTTGCCGAGTACCTTATCAAACTTTAAAAATAAATAAATATATATATTTTTTTTATCAGTATTTGGTTGCAGATATGTTATTTTCTTTCTTTTATCCGATAAGTTTTGAGAATTATTAAGCTGAAGCTTTAAAAATAAAATTTTAAATTCGACATTTGTCATTTTCCTGCGCAAATATTATTACAGAAAGACTAAAAATAATTAAATTAATTAATTCGTTTAAAGGCCATTAAAATTATTCACAAATAAATTTAAATAGATGGCATTTTTAAAATTACTGTGAGAGAATTTTAATTCATTTTTATAAGAATAACTGAAGCAATATTTAAATTTGTTTCGTAAATAATTTATATCGGTATAAACTATTAGAAATAATACATGTCTATTGAAAAATATTCAACAGATATTCTGTGCATTTTTTCAGAAATTGTTCTTAAAATTTATTTTTAAAATCTTTAAACTAAAGCTTTCATTTTCGAAATAAAAAATTATTTTAACATATTTTTAAAATTTGAATTATAAATTATTTAAAAAGTCGAATAAAAAATGGCAGTTATATTATAGATAAGATGATATCATTTAAAGATCTCTTCTGGTCTATAAAACTTTAAAAGGTATTATAAATAACTATATTCTGATTTTCTATGAAATGCTTTAGAATATATTTTCGTGGTTATTGTATGGCTTGCATGAACTTCTATTATAATACAAGGAAGAGCATACATGCTGATCAGCTTGGATGATGGAATCTAGAGAAATGCAGAAGGACCTTCGGGACTTTATAGGTATAGTGCTTTTAAATGGAGAATGTATACTCTAATAGAATGTGTCTGCAGTTGGAAACATAGTTAATGGAGGAATATAACAAAGACTAGCTCCAAACTCCTACTTTTCAGAATCATTGATTACAACTCGAAATAGGCTTTATATTGAGTGCAATTTACGTTACTGTTTTAAATATGAAATAAATCAAAAGTATTTAAAACTAATTTGTAATGGTTATTTATTTACATTCAATGTTAAAATGTTTATCTCGTTAACAAGATAGACTTATATAATTTTCCGTATCAGTGTAGTGGTTTATACATTTCACGTTTTAAAATAATTTAATGCAAAGAAATAAAGTGATTTATATTTACCTTATAACTCAATTCCAATCGATTTGCTTTATTTTACTTTACAAACGTTTGTAAAATTCGTACGAAAAGATTGCAAACTTTATGAATTATATATTAAAACAGTTTTTATATTTAGGGCGTTAAATTTTTATAAAATGGTCTAGCAATAAATAATGCAATATGATCTTTCCTTTCATATAAAATTCTCTTATATTGCTCTATTCTTTTATATATTTTCTGAATATAATTAATAATATTAAAATAAGAATTTTGACTATAGAAATGTAATTTAAGCTCATCTATAATTTCTATAACATTTAAAGTAAGTCTAAACATTAGCTTACTGTGTATAACTTCAAAAGATATTTATTTGAAAGTTTTAGAGCAGATGGATTTTTGCTTTTAAATTTTGTGAAATATTGTTGATGTAAAAGTTTATAAATAAATTGTTACTCAATATAGTTTTATTCTAAAAGCAGCATTGGGCCAAAAGATATGTTTGTTCTTGATTTATAAATATATTTGCAAGCAATGTTTTAATAAACGCGATTAAATTTGTATATTAAGATATTTTCTTATATNTGCGTTTAAAATAAGTTAATACTCTTTTATTTATACTAATAATTCTTTAAAATAAATATGTATAACTAAATTTAACTATGTATATTCTGTGGAGTATATCAACTTTGAAAAGTTAAAAATATTTTCTATCCACCGAGACTAAAATCTGTTATGTAGAATAAATAAGATCAAATCCGTACCCAATTATTTGATCTAACAGAATAGAGCCAAAGTTTATATTCTCCAAGTTGCTCTTTATATATCACCAACAAAATTTGTTTTCTCAATACTTGCATAAATCCATAGGAAATTTGATTATAAATCTCTCTGCCTTGTGTATTCCCACTCTCCCCCTTTTTTCTTTTTATCGAGTTCGATGCAACAGATTTTGAAACCTTCGGGCAGTTTAAAAATCTGTTCCTTCAACAACGGAAAATAATATTATTTATCTCTAATTTAATTTATAATCATATTTCCAAGGCAAACAATAGAATCGACTACGATTCAAATGTTAAATTTTAAAGAAATCGAATCCCAACTGGATTCGATTTCTTTAAAATAGTAGTTTATAACATAAAAATTCCTTTTAGATTGTTATCCAAATGATTTCTGAAAGTCGTTTTGTATGTAATTCGATAAATTTTAGTTTATCTTACTTCTTTACTTCGATAAATACATAGTATGTGTGCTCTTTAATATTTATTCGTTATGCGATATACGAAAGAATTTCTTAAATTTTCAAGTCATTTAAATATCATATTCTTATATAATGCTATTTTAAATATTATATAGTGAAAAATAAATAAAATAAAACTAAATTTACCATTATTTCTAAAATATTTTCTAAAGTTTGTACTAATGGACCCACTGTTTGTCTGCATTGTATCGTTTTTATGAAGTAAATTGAGATCAATTTTTTCGATATTGTTTAGAGAATCGTTTGCTAACTAAACTAAAAATTTTTATTTTAAAATGTTTCAATCAATAATAGATAAAATCTTATTTTTTTTTCAAACCTTTTGAAAAACGCATCGACAATGGCCGAAAGGTACTCCTAAAGGAAATCAAAACTCGAAGAAACCAAAGCCCCAAAACGATTTAAGTAACTTGAACCAGCCAAATTCCTTTCTGTTTATTCGGTTTTTCAGAAAATATTATATTGTGAGAAAATCTAGAAGAATTGTCCTGAAATATAAAGATTTTCTTTAAGATATTACCCTTACTAAAACATGGATTTTGTGATATATATATTTTGTGCATGAACTGGGTCATTCATTTGACATTTACTTGCTCAAATTATTGAAAGTTGTCAATAGAAACGATCAGATCGATTTGATATTTCATATAAATCTATTCAGTCTGCTCGTATAAACTACAATTCTCATATTTTTAAGGTTAACAGATGTGATCTGTCTTCACATTCTAGTTTTCTTTATGGGGGTAATAACTTAAATGAGCAAATCTTTTGGGATNCAACACTCCTCAAAAAGGTTGAAATTTTGATTAATTTCTTTCTATAATTGAATTCTTATCTGTTTATTTTAATATTTTATTAAGCACCAAATAAATTATTAATAAAGATATAGATAGAGCTTTTCATTCTAGATATTAAACAGTAACAAGTTAAAGATTTATGTAATGTGTATAAATTTAAAATATGTAATAATTTTTTATGGTTATGTTATACGAACTAAATAATTATAATTAGAACAGTATTTTAAAAAAAATGATTATTTGTGATTATTCTCATATGTTTAGTTTAATATAAAGTACACATTAAAATCTGTAAAAGTTATTTTATATTAAGAAATTTATTTGAAACGGCTGTTACTTTCTACTATATTAACAGCTTTAAATGATCAATACACTAACCAATACGTTTCTAACTGTAAGAGTGAAAGTTTTAGACGATATGATTTGGATGTAGTTGAGCTAAATTGTCATTTTCTGACAACATTTCATGAGGCAATACAATGATGCATTTTAGAGTGCATACTGTGAAACGCGCCAAAGAAGCAGACAAAGGACTTCTCGTTGTCTCAACTCCCTCCTGCCTCTCACTAGATTCCATTTTCCAAAACGTCTGAATAATACATCATCGAATTTTCCAGTAAAATGCATTGCAGCGGCTCCTGTACCCTTTGTACCACCAAAGATCCTTGTATCTCTCAGGCAGGTGTAGCAAGAGCCATATTGGTGGCCGATAACTGTTCGTGTAGCTATTGTTAGAACGAAGAATAGAAGTATGCTGTATATCGATGCTGTACTTGTCGTTCTTTGCCGCTTGGAGTGTGAATGCTTATAAGCTATCAAATGATTGAAAGAATTCTATCTTACAGCAAACAGAAAGCATTCACATTTATTTCTAGTAATTTGTCTGCTTCTCATGAATTATTTTTTACAATGCAGTATCAAAGTTAAAGAGTTTCTAGTATTCAATACCACTAGCTTAATATAAACTGATTCTGAAAGCTTCACTCACTCAATTAAAACATTTTGTCCGGATGCCATTCAGTACGTTTTTATAGAATGATTAGGATATCAAACAGCGTAGGAACTGATTATTGAAGATAAAAGAGAAAAAAATCAAAGCACTCAGCGCATCACTAGGGACTGACAGCGACTGGATAGTGTACAATAGCGAATGAATCCCTTAGAGACTATTCGGCTGATTCGTCAGCAAAGTTGTGATCATTCATCTTGGTTTTGACTCGGTTCCTGTCTTCAAGAGTAAAAGTGAAGGGGAAAAATAACTCGATATATTCTTCTTCTTCTTCTTTTTTTTTTTTACTCTATTGTTTGGCGAAGTGCTAGATCAAGAAGTCAGGCCGACTATCCTGTTTGCACAGGATGGCGAAAGATATAGTTTAGTAAGTCAAATACCGCAAAAGTCAATGGAGTTTTTTACTGATTCTAGAAATAAAGGTCTACACCCATGCTGTGGACTAGTGGGTGATCTTTTGCTTTCATTTTCTTTATTGTAAGGGAAACACTTTCTTTAAACAACTTTACAATAATGTCAACACTTGCTTTTCAACAATTGATAGCTTCTACGACAAAGGTTTCTTTTATATTTAACAATACTGGACATTCTTATATTTGTAAAGATAAAGCTCTTTTCGTATATGATAACAATAATCTTCTCTACAGGTCTACTTATAGCCGTCCAATTGGTATTATGACAATCATTTTAAACTTGCTCTGTATGATAATATCTTGTAAAATAGAATAAATAGAATAAAGAACATACTGTAAAATATAGTCTGAATTAAAATATCAGCAGAGCATGCGAATGAATAATAATGAGGTGCTTGAGAGATCCTATTGTGTTGGAATATAATTCAGAAACAAAATAAAACTAATTTTTTATTTCTAGAAAATTAAACGGATTATAAATTTTAAATTATAAATGTTTATATAAATAATAGTTTTAATTTATATAAATTAAACTCGAGAAAAAAATAATAATTTTGCATTATCTTATCATTAAAGTAGATAATTTTTTTAAGAAAAGAAAGAAAAATGATCGATGGCGTAGAAAAATGAATTTAAACTGAATATAATCAATTGTAAAAGATTTTTTGTTTATATAAAGTAATATCTTTATGTGTTGTTGTGTTAAGCAGAATTGAAAATATTTGTTGAACTTTTATATGTGAGTGTTCATTATATTAATTGAATCAATAAAAAATATCGATTTTTCATTTTTTTACATTATATTCTACGTATTAATATATAAGATACAAAATAGTCCATAAAGCTAATTAATTTGCAATGCTTTCGAGCCATTTATAATTAAATAAATTTCTCAAGTTATGAAATTTCGAAGAGGATGCGGAGTTTGATGAATATTCCAACAGTTTCCTAATATAAATTAAATTTTCCATTTTAAATAGGCCTATATTAAGTTTCAAAAAATGCACAGGAAAATGGTGGAGAATTTCTAATTAATACGATATTAAATATTCATGATTAATATATATAATTAACTTAATAAAAGACCGCGAGTTTTAATATTTTTCAATGTCGAATCTTTTAATTTTGCTAGTGAATTAAGTTAATTTCCAATGTTCCATTTCCTTTTCGATGTTTTTCTTCTTCTCTTTTAATCGTTCGTAAGACTGCTTTAATTTTTAATTGTTGAACATAATATCTATCAGTCTTTTCTTAACGATGTGGAGCGAGTCTGTTTGACAAGTTCAGTAGAGCGAGAAACAATACACTGAAGAATAGAAGTGGGGCCAAGTTGGTGTAATTTTAATCACTGCAGTCGAGCTAGATGGCTGACTGGGCCAATCTATAGCCTGATTCATTAATAAAGCACCAACTCCTCCCACTTGTCTAGCTTTCATACTTTGAAAAAGCTGTAACGTTTGCTAGTCATGCTATAAATGGATGTGCATTGTGACAAGGTGACAATTAGGTCAACTAAGGTTGATATCGGGAGCATGTCATCCGAACCATCACTGACAACGGCATCATATTCAGCATTATTGCTACTGAATTCATTATAGTTTCACCATATCATCCTTGATTTTTTTAACACTTTCCTCTTCTAATAAATAGACCTGGATATATTAATTCGACGTTACTGAAGAGTACAGTAGCACTGGTTTTTTTTATACATAACTATATTGATATCAGAAAGAAACGTTATCGATTCTTAAGATTAATTAATTTTCCTACTGAGTTTAGAATTATTAAATATTGATTATATTCAAAAAAGATTGTTTAAAAATAAATTACTTTACTAAATAGATTTAAAATATAAATCGATATCATTACTATTCTTTGTTAAAGAAAATAAATTCGTTATAAACGAACAATATTCATATTATGGTAAATAATTGGATCAAAATAATCGATTACTTATACGGAAAGCTTAATTAATTTTTTCGAATTTAAGAATAATCGAATAAAAATTGAATTGAACTAAATTAACATTATAACAGAACTTATTAAGTTTTTTTAATAATAAATTTAATAATTTAAAAAAAATAAATTTAATGAAAATAAGCTTATTTTTGTATATTTTATTTAATAAAATTGTTAAATAATAATATTATGACGATCTAATTTAATAATTTGACAATTTTTTAATATCAATTTTTAAAAAAATTGCTTGTTAAGCATTTTTATGAAGAAGACTGAAATTTGTTCCTACTTGATTGTTGTAATTCATTCAACATGCGTTGGTTTTCGTTGTTTTTCCCCCTCCTATTATTGAACGTAATGTTATAACATGTGTATTTCGTGACTACTTCCAAATTATCATAAAAAAAACTAATAAGAGAAAATTCTGTTTGGAAACGTCAAAGCTTCTTAGAATATCGATAACTAACGAAATAAAAATTTTACATGTTTTACACGTTTTTCCCATTTAAAAAAAATGAATAATTTAATAATAAAATAATAGTAGAAATTTATTTAATCTATTCGAAATTAATTAAAAGATAAGAAAATAATTTTTAAACAGATTAGAAACTGTAAGTGATTTTTGGAATCATTTATAATACTTTGTTCTTATTCAACACCCGTTTCAAAGTATTAACGCAATTACATTACCGAATTGTTCGATAAACTGTTTAAGGTATCTGAGAAACCATCACTGTTAGACTATAGATTTCCAGTTGACATTTACTGTATTAGTTTCACAGACATCTTGTTAGCTGTGCACGATTTATGAATGTCTCAAATAAATGGCAGAATTTTTGGTCAGTATCCAAAATTGTTGCAATTCTAGCTAAATATATTATTTCTCTGACACCATCATATATTTTTCCAATTGGTAAATTAGCCTTTTATATAATATTATCTTAACATTATTATTTTGAATAAGCATATAACAAATTTGAAGTTTTAATTGTGTAATTTTGTATATATATATATATAGAAGGCTTGTTGCCTGTACTCGTATAACAGTAAACTGATGCATTTATAAATATATAAATTAACGTGTTAAATTTATTCTCGCAAAAGATTAATGATAATGAAACACATTTAAAATTATATCTCGACAAGGTTTAATCCCAATAGAATATCGTGAATATAGATTTGAACATTATCAGACATAATAAATAGACGTTGAAACTTAAATAAAGAGTTATATTTTGAATATTAATTGTTCTCCATAAATAAACAATGGTCGTAAATAAAAACTTAAAGATATTTAATTATTAAAGTGGGAATTTTATATTTTAATTTCAAAATTTAAAAGGGAAAAAAACCATTCAATGATAAAAATCAATAGATGATTGAATTGTTTCAGTCAACTCAATGTTCATTATCTCCAGTAAACCTCATCGTAACGATACTAAAAGAGTTTTTTGTCGTTTTTATTTCATTATTTCAAGTGAATCTTTTTTTATTTTGTTTCTTTTTCTTTCGTTAAATTTATAGATATATCTATAAAGTTGCTGTGTTCGACTTTTGCATTGTTGTTATTCCAAGTGGAACGGATTCTGCTACCAATTCTGATTTTTTTTTTCTTTTTACTTTTTCCGAGTTACGGTTAACTGAATTACATTTGTTTCTAGCTTTTCAAAGTAGAATAAAATCACATACGTACTTTACATCGATGATATAAAGAAAAAAAAGTAGATTTTTGCATTTACATCTTTTTGACTTTTGAATTGTTTTTTTTTTTTTAATGAAATTTTAAAGTCGAAATCAAAGTCCTGTTTGATTTTAAGAATGCTAACCTATTTAAATACCACTACAAGTAATAGTCTGATTTGTATTTATCATTACGTATAACTATACTAGTGAATATATTTATATTTAAATTACATAATAATAAAAAAATATTTATACACTAATTATTAAAGAAAAAAGAAATATATATTATTTTCGTCATTTTTAATAAGAAAAATATTTTAAAAGGTCTTTAAAATATATCTTTATATCGTAAAATATAGCCTATTAATGCAATAATAAAGAAAAATGGTTTATAGGCAATAGCACTACAATCTACATTGATTAAAATTAAACATGTTTCTTTTAAAAGAATATATCTTAAATGTTTTAATTATTTATTTTATAATTATTAAAATTTATAACGATTACCTTATTTTTAATAATCTAGAATATTTTATATAAACGAATATGTGAATTTCTAATTTTAATTAAAAACAAACAAATTTAGCCGTTTACATTTTATTATAAAATAAATGTTTTATTTAAATAAATTGAAAAAATGTTTTATACAAATCTAAATACTTGTATAAAATATTTATACAAATATAAGTAGGCTATTAATAAATTATTAAACATATTAACATTGACAAAGAAAATATCTATTTCTACATTAAATATTTCTTAATAGCTTACAAATAAAACATTTAATTTTTTATAAAGAAATTAAATAAACAGAATCATATTTTATAAAAATGTATTTATTGCGTTTAAAATAAGTTAATACTCTTTTATTTATACTAATAATTCTTTAAAATAAATATGTATAACTAAATTTAACTATGTATATTCTGTGGAGTATATCAACTTTGAAAAGTTAAAAATATTTTCTATCCACCGAGACTAAAATCTGTTATGTAGAATAAATAAGATCAAATCCGTACCCAATTATTTGATCTAACAGAATAGAGCCAAAGTTTATATTCTCCAAGTTGCTCTTTATATATCACCAACAAAATTTGTTTTCTCAATACTTGCATAAATCCATAGGAAATTTGATTATAAATCTCTCTGCCTTGTGTATTCCCACTCTCCCCCTTTTTTCTTTTTATCGAGTTCGATGCAACAGATTTTGAAACCTTCGGGCAGTTTAAAAATCTGTTCCTTCAACAACGGAAAATAATATTATTTATCTCTAATTTAATTTATAATCATATTTCCAAGGCAAACAATAGAATCGACTACGATTCAAATGTTAAATTTTAAAGAAATCGAATCCCAACTGGATTCGATTTCTTTAAAATAGTAGTTTATAACATAAAAATTCCTTTTAGATTGTTATCCAAATGATTTCTGAAAGTCGTTTTGTATGTAATTCGATAAATTTTAGTTTATCTTACTTCTTTACTTCGATAAATACATAGTATGTGTGCTCTTTAATATTTATTCGTTATGCGATATACGAAAGAATTTCTTAAATTTTCAAGTCATTTAAATATCATATTCTTATATAATGCTATTTTAAATATTATATAGTGAAAAATAAATAAAATAAAACTAAATTTACCATTATTTCTAAAATATTTTCTAAAGTTTGTACTAATGGACCCACTGTTTGTCTGCATTGTATCGTTTTTATGAAGTAAATTGAGATCAATTTTTTCGATATTGTTTAGAGAATCGTTTGCTAACTAAACTAAAAATTTTTATTTTAAAATGTTTCAATCAATAATAGATAAAATCTTTTTTTTTTTTCAAACCTTTTGAAAAACGCATCGACAATGGCCGAAAGGTACTCCTAAAGGAAATCAAAACTCGAAGAAACCAAAGCCCCAAAACGATTTAAGTAACTTGAACCAGCCAAATTCCTTTCTGTTTATTCGGTTTTTCAGAAAATATTATATTGTGAGAAAATCTAGAAGAATTGTCCTGAAATATAAAGATTTTCTTTAAGATATTACCCTTACTAAAACATGGATTTTGTGATATATATATTTTGTGCATGAACTGGGTCATTCATTTGACATTTACTTGCTCAAATTATTGAAAGTTGTCAATAGAAACGATCAGATCGATTTGATATTTCATATAAATCTATTCAGTCTGCTCGTATAAACTACAATTCTCATATTTTTAAGGTTAACAGATGTGATCTGTCTTCACATTCTAGTTTTCTTTATGGGGGTAATAACTTAAATGAGCAAATCTTTTGGGATCAATTAATTATTATAATTATATTTTATATTATTCAGTAAACAATTTTAATAAAAATAAATGCTAAAGTTTTTTAATTTAAAGATTTTTCCACGAAGATAAATTTACGAATTAAGATAACTATTTTGTAATTAAAATATAAATGAAACTTACTTTTTTATATAAAATTATTATATATAAGATCACGAATTTAGAAAAAAAAATTAAAATATGAGTTAAATACAAGTAATAAATTTAGATGTAATTCTACGTTTACATAAAAATGTTAATCTTTTCAAAGATGATTATTCTATAAATTTTACATTAGATATGTAAAATTTTCAGAATTAAAAATAAAAATTTTATCTACTTTTACAATGAAAAATTTATTTAATCAAAAAATGATTTTGTGAAGATCTGCTTTTTGTTCTTCTCTTTTTTTTTTCTTTTTAATTTTGAAGCATGAAACTTTCGAATTATTTATTGCTTTCCTCATAATACCATTGCAGTCGTCGAGAAGATTTATTACATGTTAACCCTCGATACCGATTATTTTTCAGTATTTCTAACATTTTTTTTATAACTAAATGAGATTATATTTTTATATTAATCCTAAAAACTGATTTTTTTAAAAATTTGGATTACATTACTCATTTTGATACTATCTTTTATAAAATATAAAAGCTGTACATTCGATATGATTTATATTTTTAAGCGTAAATCTTTAAAAAAAATTTGTGGACTGGACAGGAAACGTCACAATTTTTGCCACCGGTCATCGTTGCGAAAATGGCAAAAATTTTTGCCACCGGACATCAATGTGATATATATAGGGTATCAAAAAGCATTCTTAATATAAAATATATATATATATATGGAAGTATTCAGAGTTTTGAAGTATTCAGCGTTTGAATTGACTAATGTCGAAGTTAACGCTTATGTACTATACAGTACCGGTAACTGTCTGAATCTATTAATATGTGTCTGTCTGTCTGAAACTAATATAGTTTAAACGTTAAAAAAATGATTTTTACTATCGAAACATTAGCATTTATCGATTTTCAGAACGATCCAAATCCGGAAATAGACTTTTTATAATTTAAACGTAAAAAGTTTATAACATGAAAATGTTTATACATAAGTTATTTCTTCTACTTATACTCTTCTACTAACTTTTGTTTTATTACATTTAATTGTAATTTCTATTTATAATATATTTAATTATAATTATTTATTTTTTATTTTTGAGATATTTGGCATAAGAATTCTTTTCTGTCTTTAAATGAAAAAAATAATGAAATTCAGAGTATTTTTTTTATCTTTTATATAGACCTATTGTTGTTTATTGTTTAATTAATTCGTTTCCGCACTAAAACGACAATCATCCATAAGTTGATTTATTGATTTTATGGAAAAATGGTGTGGTAGTGCATTAGGTTTCTTTTCTGTTATCGAGTCAATGCATTATCATTCTTTTCTTATAATACTACATTCTTTTTAAGATTAAACAAATTATTGTTAGAAATATTTGTATTTTAAATGATTAAAATCTTCAAAGATAATAAATTTTTTAAAGTAAATATACGGATTCATCGAATTTCTAAAATTAGAAGCGTAAATTTTTTCTTTCTTATATATGTATCATTTTTCTGTCTTTATTTTATTTTTTACAAGAAGCACTCAGCTACTCCAGCTACTGTTTCCCTTCCCATTTATCTTTGATGATTTCCAAGCTCTGAGATTATTTTCAAGATCATTTGTCTGACAATGGGTGTTGAAGTACTCTTTTCCTTTGTTAATTATGTCTTTTTCTTAGTTAATAATTTGATAGGTTTAAAAATCAATATTTTTCTAGACTATTTTTCGCATGAATATGTTCTCCAAATGATATGATGCAATTTTAAGCATTAAATATATTTCAAATTATCTTTTGTAATTAACGATTTATTCATTTTAAAGTAGTCTTAATTGGTTTAATATTTAATCAAATATTTATGTGAGAGCGAGTTAAATAATTCGATTTACCAGTTAGTAATATGGAAGCGGCTGCATTAGAAATTATTGTAATATCGCGTTATGGCCATCCAGTTTCTACATATTAATCAATTTTAATCCATGTAAAAATAATTTCTAAACAGAATATTCGAGCAAATAATTTAGTTAAAAATTATAATATTTAGAAGTGAAATTTAGTAAAGATAGAAATATAAATATATCTTAGAAAAGATGACTATATTTTTCTTATCGATATCTGTATCCATATTTTGTTTTTCTTTCGATGCCCGCCATTTTGGAAATCATGTAAAAGAAGCAGCTGGCGTGTTGAAGATTAACTAGAAGCAGCTTAAGCTGCCGTTCGCTGTTTGACAGGAATGATTGATTGATACTTTTATTATTTATTCCACATAGTGAGATTCTATCCCATTCGATAGAATGCCATTCATACTGTGAAATTCGTGCATCGCTGTTCTATTTTGTATATCAAATCGTTTCATTTACACTCGAGCGCCTAGAGATCTTAATGATGGTATTTATTAAATTGTTATTTTAAATCTACAGAAGGCACGGTACAAGAGATTTATGATGAACAATGTATCTGAAAAGACCCTTAGGCCGCAGAAACTTAGCGATGTGATTAAAAATGCCATAAAATATGGCCCCCTTCTTGATAGAAGAAGCTTTGGGCTTTGGGAGATAAATATGCAAAGAGAGACATTTATCTCTCGACAAAGCATCTACTTCAAAAATGCTTATAGTACAATATATAAAAGATTAAATAATTAAATTAATTTAATGTAGTCTATAACAAATTAAAAAAACATCTTAGTAAGTAAACTACTTTAGTCGATGGTAAGAAGGGGAAAAACATATTATTAAAAAGTTTATTGACTCTGTAATCCTATTTAAGTAACATCTTAGCTAAACACAGATCTGAACAGAAACTAATTGGATTTCGGTAGAAATGTTTTTGAACATTGCACATAACTAGCGATTTATTAAGATTAAGTAATCTTGGTATAAAAAATAAAAACATAAATAAATAAACAGACTTAAGATTAAGGAATCCATTATTGTAAATTACTTTTTAAAAAAAAGGAATATAAAAATTCTTTTAATTAAAATAAACTTCATTGGATAACAAATCTGACATATAATTATAGTTTATTAATATGTTTTACAAAATTAATTTGCTTGCAGTTAGGATAAATCGAATTGACGTTATGAAATATATCTTGGGTTTTATATTTTTTTGAAATTATCGCTTATCAATTCGACCTTTTTTTAAAATTTTTTTTATCAACTTTTAATAACAGAGTTAGCGTATAATTAAAGAATTTTGTTATCTCATTTTATAAATTGCGTCATATTTTACCTGTATTATTATTTATTAATTTGCGTACAAAGCTAACAATAAATGTTTTTTATGCAAAATATCAAAGAACGATAATTTTCGATAAAATATAACAAAAGCTAGAATTTTTGTTAATCTTTTTCTTCGTTTTCATTAGGAAGATGAACAAAAGTGATAATCTCTTCTAGAATATTAAATGTTTTTAGTCATTAATTTTTTTTCTTTTACGTTCGAATTAGTTNTTGTTAAATAATAATATTATGACGATCTAATTTAATAATTTGACAATTTTTTAATATCAATTTTTAAAAAAATTGCTTGTTAAGCATTTTTATGAAGAAGACTGAAATTTGTTCCTACTTGATTGTTGTAATTCATTCAACATGCGTTGGTTTTCGTTGTTTTTCCCCCTCCTATTATTGAACGTAATGTTATAACATGTGTATTTCGTGACTACTTCCAAATTATCATAAAAAAAACTAATAAGAGAAAATTCTGTTTGGAAACGTCAAAGCTTCTTAGAATATCGATAACTAACGAAATAAAAATTTTACATGTTTTACACGTTTTTCCCATTTAAAAAAAATGAATAATTTAATAATAAAATAATAGTAGAAATTTATTTAATCTATTCGAAATTAATTAAAAGATAAGAAAATAATTTTTAAACAGATTAGAAACTGTAAGTGATTTTTGGAATCATTTATAATACTTTGTTCTTATTCAACACCCGTTTCAAAGTATTAACGCAATTACATTACCGAATTGTTCGATAAACTGTTTAAGGTATCTGAGAAACCATCACTGTTAGACTATAGATTTCCAGTTGACATTTACTGTATTAGTTTCACAGACATCTTGTTAGCTGTGCACGATTTATGAATGTCTCAAATAAATGGCAGAATTTTTGGTCAGTATCCAAAATTGTTGCAATTCTAGCTAAATATATTATTTCTCTGACACCATCATATATTTTTCCAATTGGTAAATTAGCCTTTTATATAATATTATCTTAACATTATTATTTTGAATAAGCATATAACAAATTTGAAGTTTTAATTGTGTAATTTTGTATATATATATATATAGAAGGCTTGTTGCCTGTACTCGTATAACAGTAAACTGATGCATTTATAAATATATAAATTAACGTGTTAAATTTATTCTCGCAAAAGATTAATGATAATGAAACACATTTAAAATTATATCTCGACAAGGTTTAATCCCAATAGAATATCGTGAATATAGATTTGAACATTATCAGACATAATAAATAGACGTTGAAACTTAAATAAAGAGTTATATTTTGAATATTAATTGTTCTCCATAAATAAACAATGGTCGTAAATAAAAACTTAAAGATATTTAATTATTAAAGTGGGAATTTTATATTTTAATTATCAAAATTTAAAAGGGAAAAAAACCATTCAATGATAAAAATCAATAGATGATTGAATTGTTTCAGTCAACTCAATGTTCATTATCTCCAGTAAACCTCATCGTAACGATACTAAAAGAGTTTTTTGTCGTTTTTATTTCATTATTTCAAGTGAATCTTTTTTTATTTTGTTTCTTTTTCTTTCGTTAAATTTATAGATATATCTATAAAGTTGCTGTGTTCGACTTTTGCATTGTTGTTATTCCAAGTGGAACGGATTCTGCTACCAATTCTGATTTTTTTTTTCTTTTTACTTTTTCCGAGTTACGGTTAACTGAATTACATTTGTTTCTAGCTTTTCAAAGTAGAATAAAATCACATACGTACTTTACATCGATGATATAAAGAAAAAAAAGTAGATTTTTGCATTTACATCTTTTTGACTTTTGAATTGTTTTTTTTTTTTTTAATGAAATTTTAAAGTCGAAATCAAAGTCCTGTTTGATTTTAAGAATGCTAACCTATTTAAATACCACTACAAGTAATAGTCTGATTTGTATTTATCATTACGTATAACTATACTAGTGAATATATTTATATTTAAATTACATAATAATAAAAAAATATTTATACACTAATTATTAAAGAAAAAAGAAATATATATTATTTTCGTCATTTTTAATAAGAAAAATATTTTAAAAGGTCTTTAAAATATATCTTTATATCGTAAAATATAGCCTATTAATGCAATAATAAAGAAAAATGGTTTATAGGCAATAGCACTACAATCTACATTGATTAAAATTAAACATGTTTCTTTTAAAAGAATATATCTTAAATGTTTTAATTATTTATTTTATAATTATTAAAATTTATAACGATTACCTTATTTTTAATAATCTAGAATATTTTATATAAACGAATATGTGAATTTCTAATTTTAATTAAAAACAAACAAATTTAGCCGTTTACATTTTATTATAAAATAAATGTTTTATTTAAATAAATTGAAAAAATGTTTTATACAAATCTAAATACTTGTATAAAATATTTATACAAATATAAGTAGGCTATTAATAAATTATTAAACATATTAACATTGACAAAGAAAATATCTATTTCTACATTAAATATTTCTTAATAGCTTACAAATAAAACATTTAATTTTTTATAAAGAAATTAAATAAACAGAATCATATTTTATAAAAATGTATTTATTGCGTTTAAAATAAGTTAATACTCTTTTATTTATACTAATAATTCTTTAAAATAAATATGTATAACTAAATTTAACTATGTATATTCTGTGGAGTATATCAACTTTGAAAAGTTAAAAATATTTTCTATCCACCGAGACTAAAATCTGTTATGTAGAATAAATAAGATCAAATCCGTACCCAATTATTTGATCTAACAGAATAGAGCCAAAGTTTATATTCTCCAAGTTGCTCTTTATATATCACCAACAAAATTTGTTTTCTCAATACTTGCATAAATCCATAGGAAATTTGATTATAAATCTCTCTGCCTTGTGTATTCCCACTCTCCCCCTTTTTTCTTTTTATCGAGTTCGATGCAACAGATTTTGAAACCTTCGGGCAGTTTAAAAATCTGTTCCTTCAACAACGGAAAATAATATTATTTATCTCTAATTTAATTTATAATCATATTTCCAAGGCAAACAATAGAATCGACTACGATTCAAATGTTAAATTTTAAAGAAATCGAATCCCAACTGGATTCGATTTCTTTAAAATAGTAGTTTATAACATAAAAATTCCTTTTAGATTGTTATCCAAATGATTTCTGAAAGTCGTTTTGTATGTAATTCGATAAATTTTAGTTTATCTTACTTCTTTACTTCGATAAATACATAGTATGTGTGCTCTTTAATATTTATTCGTTATGCGATATACGAAAGAATTTCTTAAATTTTCAAGTCATTTAAATATCATATTCTTATATAATGCTATTTTAAATATTATATAGTGAAAAATAAATAAAATAAAACTAAATTTACCATTATTTCTAAAATATTTTCTAAAGTTTGTACTAATGGACCCACTGTTTGTCTGCATTGTATCGTTTTTATGAAGTAAATTGAGATCAATTTTTTCGATATTGTTTAGAGAATCGTTTGCTAACTAAACTAAAAATTTTTATTTTAAAATGTTTCAATCAATAATAGATAAAATCTTTTTTTTTTTTCAAACCTTTTGAAAAACGCATCGACAATGGCCGAAAGGTACTCCTAAAGGAAATCAAAACTCGAAGAAACCAAAGCCCCAAAACGATTTAAGTAACTTGAACCAGCCAAATTCCTTTCTGTTTATTCGGTTTTTCAGAAAATATTATATTGTGAGAAAATCTAGAAGAATTGTCCTGAAATATAAAGATTTTCTTTAAGATATTACCCTTACTAAAACATGGATTTTGTGATATATATATTTTGTGCATGAACTGGGTCATTCATTTGACATTTACTTGCTCAAATTATTGAAAGTTGTCAATAGAAACGATCAGATCGATTTGATATTTCATATAAATCTATTCAGTCTGCTCGTATAAACTACAATTCTCATATTTTTAAGGTTAACAGATGTGATCTGTCTTCACATTCTAGTTTTCTTTATGGGGGTAATAACTTAAATGAGCAAATCTTTTGGGATCAATTAATTATTATAATTATATTTTATATTATTCAGTAAACAATTTTAATAAAAATAAATGCTAAAGTTTTTTAATTTAAAGATTTTTCCACGAAGATAAATTTACGAATTAAGATAACTATTTTGTAATTAAAATATAAATGAAACTTACTTTTTTATATAAAATTATTATATATAAGATCACGAATTTAGAAAAAAAAATTAAAATATGAGTTAAATACAAGTAATAAATTTAGATGTAATTCTACGTTTACATAAAAATGTTAATCTTTTCAAAGATGATTATTCTATAAATTTTACATTAGATATGTAAAATTTTCAGAATTAAAAATAAAAATTTTATCTACTTTTACAATGAAAAATTTATTTAATCAAAAAATGATTTTGTGAAGATCTGCTTTTTGTTCTTCTCTTTTTTTTTTCTTTTTAATTTTGAAGCATGAAACTTTCGAATTATTTATTGCTTTCCTCATAATACCATTGCAGTCGTCGAGAAGATTTATTACATGTTAACCCTCGATACCGATTATTTTTCAGTATTTCTAACATTTTTTTTATAACTAAATGAGATTATATTTTTATATTAATCCTAAAAACTGATTTTTTTAAAAATTTGGATTACATTACTCATTTTGATACTATCTTTTATAAAATATAAAAGCTGTACATTCGATATGATTTATATTTTTAAGCGTAAATCTTTAAAAAAAATTTGTGGACTGGACAGGAAACGTCACAATTTTTGCCACCGGTCATCGTTGCGAAAATGGCAAAAATTTTTGCCACCGGACATCAATGTGATATATATAGGGTATCAAAAAGCATTCTTAATATAAAATATATATATATATATGGAAGTATTCAGAGTTTTGAAGTATTCAGCGTTTGAATTGACTAATGTCGAAGTTAACGCTTATGTACTATACAGTACCGGTAACTGTCTGAATCTATTAATATGTGTCTGTCTGTCTGAAACTAATATAGTTTAAACGTTAAAAAAATGATTTTTACTATCGAAACATTAGCATTTATCGATTTTCAGAACGATCCAAATCCGGAAATAGACTTTTTATAATTTAAACGTAAAAAGTTTATAACATGAAAATGTTTATACATAAGTTATTTCTTCTACTTATACTCTTCTACTAACTTTTGTTTTATTACATTTAATTGTAATTTCTATTTATAATATATTTAATTATAATTATTTATTTTTTATTTTTGAGATATTTGGCATAAGAATTCTTTTCTGTCTTTAAATGAAAAAAATAATGAAATTCAGAGTATTTTTTTTATCTTTTATATAGACCTATTGTTGTTTATTGTTTAATTAATTCGTTTCCGCACTAAAACGACAATCATCCATAAGTTGATTTATTGATTTTATGGAAAAATGGTGTGGTAGTGCATTAGGTTTCTTTTCTGTTATCGAGTCAATGCATTATCATTCTTTTCTTATAATACTACATTCTTTTTAAGATTAAACAAATTATTGTTAGAAATATTTGTATTTTAAATGATTAAAATCTTCAAAGATAATAAATTTTTTAAAGTAAATATACGGATTCATCGAATTTCTAAAATTAGAAGCGTAAATTTTTTCTTTCTTATATATGTATCATTTTTCTGTCTTTATTTTATTTTTTACAAGAAGCACTCAGCTACTCCAGCTACTGTTTCCCTTCCCATTTATCTTTGATGATTTCCAAGCTCTGAGATTATTTTCAAGATCATTTGTCTGACAATGGGTGTTGAAGTACTCTTTTCCTTTGTTAATTATGTCTTTTTCTTAGTTAATAATTTGATAGGTTTAAAAATCAATATTTTTCTAGACTATTTTTCGCATGAATATGTTCTCCAAATGATATGATGCAATTTTAAGCATTAAATATATTTCAAATTATCTTTTGTAATTAACGATTTATTCATTTTAAAGTAGTCTTAATTGGTTTAATATTTAATCAAATATTTATGTGAGAGCGAGTTAAATAATTCGATTTACCAGTTAGTAATATGGAAGCGGCTGCATTAGAAATTATTGTAATATCGCGTTATGGCCATCCAGTTTCTACATATTAATCAATTTTAATCCATGTAAAAATAATTTCTAAACAGAATATTCGAGCAAATAATTTAGTTAAAAATTATAATATTTAGAAGTGAAATTTAGTAAAGATAGAAATATAAATATATCTTAGAAAAGATGACTATATTTTTCTTATCGATATCTGTATCCATATTTTGTTTTTCTTTCGATGCCCGCCATTTTGGAAATCATGTAAAAGAAGCAGCTGGCGTGTTGAAGATTAACTAGAAGCAGCTTAAGCTGCCGTTCGCTGTTTGACAGGAATGATTGATTGATACTTTTATTATTTATTCCACATAGTGAGATTCTATCCCATTCGATAGAATGCCATTCATACTGTGAAATTCGTGCATCGCTGTTCTATTTTGTATATCAAATCGTTTCATTTACACTCGAGCGCCTAGAGATCTTAATGATGGTATTTATTAAATTGTTATTTTAAATCTACAGAAGGCACGGTACAAGAGATTTATGATGAACAATGTATCTGAAAAGACCCTTAGGCCGCAGAAACTTAGCGATGTGATTAAAAATGCCATAAAATATGGCCCCCTTCTTGATAGAAGAAGCTTTGGGCTTTGGGAGATAAATATGCAAAGAGAGACATTTATCTCTCGACAAAGCATCTACTTCAAAAATGCTTATAGTACAATATATAAAAGATTAAATAATTAAATTAATTTAATGTAGTCTATAACAAATTAAAAAAACATCTTAGTAAGTAAACTACTTTAGTCGATGGTAAGAAGGGGAAAAACATATTATTAAAAAGTTTATTGACTCTGTAATCCTATTTAAGTAACATCTTAGCTAAACACAGATCTGAACAGAAACTAATTGGATTTCGGTAGAAATGTTTTTGAACATTGCACATAACTAGCGATTTATTAAGATTAAGTAATCTTGGTATAAAAAATAAAAACATAAATAAATAAACAGACTTAAGATTAAGGAATCCATTATTGTAAATTACTTTTTAAAAAAAAGGAATATAAAAATTCTTTTAATTAAAATAAACTTCATTGGATAACAAATCTGACATATAATTATAGTTTATTAATATGTTTTACAAAATTAATTTGCTTGCAGTTAGGATAAATCGAATTGACGTTATGAAATATATCTTGGGTTTTATATTTTTTTGAAATTATCGCTTATCAATTCGACCTTTTTTTAAAATTTTTTTTATCAACTTTTAATAACAGAGTTAGCGTATAATTAAAGAATTTTGTTATCTCATTTTATAAATTGCGTCATATTTTACCTGTATTATTATTTATTAATTTGCGTACAAAGCTAACAATAAATGTTTTTTATGCAAAATATCAAAGAACGATAATTTTCGATAAAATATAACAAAAGCTAGAATTTTTGTTAATCTTTTTCTTCGTTTTCATTAGGAAGATGAACAAAAGTGATAATCTCTTCTAGAATATTAAATGTTTTTAGTCATTAATTTTTTTTCTTTTACGTTCGAATTAGTTAGTCGATTTTGTTTTCAGAAAAATCCCTCTCCTGTTTTTTTTAAATATTTATTTTTATTAATTCCGTTCGATATAGTTTACTTTTACAATGTTTGAATATTCATTAATTTTCGAAAATTTATACACAAAAACTAAATTCTATTTTGTAAAAATTACAAATTTATTAAAATTTATATAACTATGAAGATGCTAACGAGATTTTTTCTACTTTTTACTCTTTCATTTTTATAAATAACTCTGTATTCATTAAGGCATTTATTTCAAGTATTTGACAAATATGAGCAATTTTGAATCTCAATTTACGGATTTTAATTTTCTAAAAATATTATTTAGTCTTTTCAATGTATAAAGTTTTTTTTTTTAATTTAAAAGATATTTGAATTAAGAATCTTTATTTATTTTTTAAAAAAGTGTGGATGACTTAATTTATAAATTAACATTAGAAAAAGTTCAATTAAACCAGAAAATCTAATATGATTCCGAATGATTTATTTATTTTTCTTTATTAAATAAAAAGGAGAAAAAATAATTTTTTACTTTTATATTTATTAAAGAAATTTCCTTAATGTTTTTTTTCTTATTTTTTCAAAAGCATTTATATTCATTGTTTATTTATTTTAGAATGATTTAAAAATTTTCAATTTTCTTAAGTAGTCGAAGATGCAAACAATAAATTAATTCTACTTTATTTATTTATTTTTTGATATATTACGACTCTATCTATAAAATATAAATTGAGAAAAACTAAAGTTAAGTAATATATGTGAAATATTATGCTTTTATGTTTTAATATATCTAGAAGTATGAAGATACTTAAGAATAAAATATTGTATATTTTTAAGATTTTGTTCAATTTTTGAACAAAGTTTCTTAATTTATAATCTGTATTATTATTATTATTATATAGGCTATGTATATAGTATAGCACATCTATAATGTATAAATGTAGTGTATAAATATATTGATATATAATTATGTGTATTTATGAATTATACAACTTTTTATTTATATTCACTTAAGTGCATATATTTTAATTATATTTAAGTATATTTAAGTGCAATTTTATTTAAATATAATTCTGTATTTATAAAGTATATTATCCAATTTATAATTTTATGATTTCTATTTGATTTTGCTTAGAAGCTAATTGGTTGATTTTATATACTGTATAAAGAATATTTTCAAATTTATATGTAATTTTTGTTCAGTGTGTATAAAATCTATTCTTAAATAAATAAGAATATTTTCATTAATAATTATTATTAAAATTAAAAACCTTCAGTTCTTATTATATACATAATATTACTATAATAACACTGTATATAGTCAACAGCAGAAAATTAATATTGTATAGACCTATCGCTTCTCAAAATGAGCTCTTTACAGTTTAATATCCCTATGTTTTCTGTCAATAAATTTCAATATAGTTCAATATTTGAACAGAGTAGACTACCGAATCCCTATTGATTGAAATTTACTTACATATCTAGGCATATCTGGTAAACAGTTAACTTGATGAAGCGTAGATTGACAAGCATATCATCATAATTTGATGACTCAGTACTGTCTGTAAATAAAGATTTATCAGCTGTGTCAGGAGAAATGACAGTTATATGGTATCCTTTAACCATGTTCGTGGATTTTTGGATTTATGATAGTCTTGAAAATTGTCACAAAACGCTTGTGATTATATTTATCTTTTATCAGAATAGGAAAAAAAACTTCAAATGCGATTCATTTTTAGGTTAAAATTAAGATGGACTAGGTAATTTAAAAGAAAAATTTGGCAATTGCCCTTGAATGTTTTCTTCTACTGATGCCATAAAGATTTGGCAAAATTCCCACTAGGAAAAAATATTTTTAGCTTATGTAAATTTATCACATATTTTAACAATAGGATTTCAACAAACTTTATAATTTTCAGATTAAATCTGAGAACTTTGTGAATTTAAATTCGGCGAGAGTTTATATATATTTATATATGGGTTTATACATATCTACAAAGTCACTTTCCTAGAAATTTTTAGCACTCAAATTTATCATAAATCTCATTTCTCTTCTAAATAACGTGTAGAGAAGCAATTCTGCAGTTTCACAAAAGTCAGTGGTCCTTAACCCATCTAACTTGAGGAGACTTCCAGATGTGCATCCTGCGTGTTTATCATATGCTACTTTGATTCTCGGAAATTCTCTTAAGTAACTAATTATTTTGATCTAGAAAATAAATTATTTTATATTTAGCGTATCTCATAATGAAAGTCATGTTTTATTTTCTAGGCAGATGTTTTTGTTTATATATTTGTATATTTTTTTTTCGAAATTTTTCTTGAATGTTGATTATGTGGCTTTTTACAATTGCAATTGAATAATAATAATAATTTTTGTAATAAAAATACGAATTTATATGGATATAATTTATTAAAATTTAAATTATTTTATGTAAAAGTTTTAAATTATTATTATTATTAGATTATTATGAAAGTATTAGATAATTTTTATTTATTTTGCAATGTCTTTCTTTATTGTTGTTTGTTGCCTTAAATTATTGCCATTTAAAATAGATAAAAATAATAATATAAAAGCGTAATTTATAAAACTATTTAAAATTTACTTGAAATAATGTAAGTTTTAATATTATAAAACGCAACATCATTAAACACGAATATCCAGTTAGCGCATTTTGAAAAATACATCCTTGAACTTGATATTAGGATTTTATATGGAAGCTCTTTCTCTCCATCTTCTCAATTATGTAGGTCTACTGGAAGTCTCATAACTCACTGAGGCCTCATTTCTTCATCCATTAATAATCAAACAGATAGGGTTTTTCCCTGTTTATGATCCAACATTAAAATTGCATAGTAAGTATTTCTAAATGTATCTTAGTAAAATATCTTGCTTGCCAATTGCCTCGTACCGTTACAAATTAAATATTACTTTAAGATATTCATCTTTCTCCTCTTAACAATTCGCTTGCATTTTAAAGTAGTTTTACTGAGCAAAAAGGTTAAATGCTTCATAAATTCATATATAAAAAATTGTTTTTTATTCTACTTAATTAAAATAAACTGATTTTAATTAAATGTTTTTGTTTTATGTATGTATATATATATATATTTTTAGTATTTTAATGATAAAAATGTTGAGTCGTTGTGAAGAAATACAAAAGGTTACTCAATGGCTAATAATCGAACTAAGTTCCCAAGCACTTTAGATTCACTACAATGATTGGCAATAAAATTTACTTTCAGGTAGATAATAACCCAGCTAATGAATGCCAATAACTATAAAATATCTAAATTTATTGCATTTTTATGTTTGTTGGCTGAAAGTAAAATACTAAATATTTAGTGGCAGGATGAACTTTCCAGTCAAATTTATATGAGCTGTTTTATAAGCCGAAATTTAATAAGTATACACGCTACACACTTTAACAATATTAAGAATCTGAGTAAGAAACTACTCTAAAATATTTTAAGTTTGAAAGTGGGATATCCAGATATTTATTATAGTTTTCTTTTACTGAAGTTTATTCTTTCATTAAATTGAATTATTATATATAATAAAGAAGTGGAATGTAACTTGTTTAAGCATATTACTTCTATAATATTTAATGTTAGTTTTATGAATCTACATAGACGAAGCACTTCTCTTTCAAAATACAGTACAAATAATTCAACAGCAATTATATTACATTCGAACTGTATGGTAGACCTGTATTCTAAATACTGTACTTTATTTATTAAAATAAGTAAAGTATTTAGAATACAAAGATCATAACTACACAGAAAGAAGTATATGAATTTAATGGAATTAGGGGAGATCGGGGCAAGATCGGCATGTTAAGCTTTACTTAAATTTTGTGTAATAAATACTGCTGTAAACTGAAAAAAAAAGCTTTGCATGTTGTGTATTGGAATGTTACCTTACTATAGAACTGGTTAAAATCAGTTTGGAAATAAAAATAATTAAAATAATTACAACTTTACAAGAAGAGAGAAATTGACGAAGTTGCCCCGGGTATAGGGGCAAGATCGGCAACTTCTCTCTTTTTGTAAAGTTGTAATTATTTTAATTATTTTTATTAAAGTTGCCCCTGGTATAGGGGCAACAGTAATGGGGCAAGATAGGCACGTATATAAAATTATGTTATTAACAATGTATAAGTTGGAATTCACTATTAAAACAAAGAAATACAAATCCAACACCCATTTAATATTATTACAACGAAATGCAAGTTCAAAGACATATATACATGAATAACAAATGCAAACATGTTTTCATTTATCATCTGTTTGATTTTTATCCTTTGCTTCTAATGTGGCTTTATGTTGCCGATCTTACCCCGCTAGTCATGATTTCGAAACATTAAGTACAACCCTGAGAACAGAATGCCAAGCCACGATCTGGCCACGTGAATAAGTTGAAGTTACATCCTTCTAACAGGAAAAGTAACTTTCGTTATCATGGAATTATAACAAAACCTGCCAATTCAATATAAATGGAAAAAAAATATTATATGGAATTGAACGAAAATGAAAATTTGCTTGATAATTCAACTACGCTTGTTGGAGAACAATAAAAACACTACACTCAACAAGCCACCAATAAAACTCAACTGCCTAACCTATAACCAAAGTCTCCTTTTAATTTGTTTTTTAAAAAAAGCGCTTGACAAACTTGCCCCGCATGCCGAAGTTGCCCCGATCTCTCCTAAATAAAAAGCTACAACAACCTCTAATGATTAATCTCTATATATTTAGTTAGATAAAAACGAATAATTGATTCTATATTATATTGATAAGTACAGGATAAATACAATATGTATTATCTTAATTTACTAAGTTTAATTTTTGTTCTATTATTTAGTAATAACGATTATTTTTCTTCAAATATCAAATCTTTTTTCTAATGAACATTTACATGCTATCCTAATTAAGAGTATGTCAATGTACTGTACAGTAGGTAACTACAACTATCAATAACATTAGGTGGGCCAAACTAGAATATACAGTACAAATCTGCATTTATTCTTGTGTTCCTGTAGATGTAGCCACTATCACTTTGGATGAAGAATAAAACTCTTTACTTGTTACATATACATGTATATAAGTGTGGTTTATCACATTAAAATTATTTTCCTATACTTACTTGAATTTTTAAAATTTATTTATTCACAAAGGTAAGGGGTCAAGGTCTCCCTGGATCTCTTCCCGGTTACGCTATTGACAATGTAGTTCATAATTAGTAACGCTTAAATCTGAAAATTCGTTATCATCATTAGCCGTCAATGCTCTCTTAACATCATCATCATAAATTAATTCAGATTTATTACCACTATATTTATAATAACAAAGCTTTTTATATATATATAGCAGTTTAAGTTTCTTAAATCCGTGCATTAAAAGTTTGAATAAATAATTAAACAGGGACATTATGCTGCAATCTTATACGAGGACAAACTGTTAATTGAAAATATCTCTAGAGAAGGTAAAGACTCTCATTTCATTCTAGTTTAATGTAGGAGATCTCAGAGTAAATAAAGTGTAAAGATTTTTTAGAAAACAAAGAATAACAATACTTTATATCACAAGAAATAAAATAATAATATAACAGAATCAAAAACAAACAATGAAAGAATTCAAGACACGAAACAAAGTATTGAGCGGTAATACTCAAGTATTTATGTTAAATGAATTTTGATTGTAAAATAAATTATTTACAGTAATTTTCTAATAGGCAGAGATGAAAAATTAAACATAACTACATAAAAGAACATAAATAGTTCTTTCCACTATTTTTGAGATATCGGTTGAGATTTATTTTAAAGAAAATTGATTAGAAAGATATCGATTGAGTATTGGAGTAGAAATTACCAAACACAGATATATCGGTCAATTTGCTAATTTCTACTTCATTGATCAATCGTCGTTAAAAGAACCATTTTTTCCTATTAATGTTTTTTATATATATTAAGAAGTGTTATAATTAACGTGTTATAAAATAAAATTATAGAAGATTAAATTGTAGAAATTATAATAAAAATTACTGAGAATTAAGGAAATTGTAATTAATATTTTATACAGGTAAGAGATTACATATTAATCTGAACTTCATTTTATAAAATTGAATATTTTTTTGCTATCCTTTGACCTTTAATGTGAGGCTAATGTTTAATAACTAGCGTTAGAATCTAATATTACTAATAAAATATTATTAATTTAAAAATATATNTTTGTATAAAAATGCGTTTAGATGTTTACAATTTAAATTAACCATAATTAAATTTTATTTGACTTTATCTAAATATAGTCGTACTAAAATTTTAATTGTATATGTTCGTATTTTTTTATATGTTTATGAATAATGTTAAATTTGTAAATAAATTAATTAATAAATTCTTAAGAAGCTAGTGTACACTTATTGTAAGATTCTTTTTATATTTATAATTAGCAAATTTTAGAGAAATGCTTAGTAAAACTTTTGATACTTGATAAAATTAATTAGCAACTTAGCGAGTAACGAGATATTTCTTTAAAAGTTGGAATACATTCCCTTAATCTAGCGAATTATCACGTAAAGTAGAATAAATACCTAACATGGAAGACAATAGTTCATAAAATAAAAAATTTAAGTTGCATAAAATAGTATTGTAATAATTAAAAAAACTATTTTTTGAGATCATTCATTTAATTCTTGATTATATAAAGAATATATACAATATTTTTTTAATTTTCAACTTTTTCTCACATAAGAATATATTTAGTATTTAATGTTTTAATTAAAGTAATTTAAGTGAAGTATTAATTAAGCATTTTTCGATTCATGAAGTGGTGAATTAGGCTACAGATTATAGAGTGAATTATTAAGGTAGAGAGATTATTCTTAAACTATTTTAAAGATGTAAATCTTTAAAATAAAAATAATAAGTATACAATACGCATAGATATAACTGGCTATGTTAACAGTCTATATATCAGGCTGTAGTGCTTTCTAGCATTGGTAACAATAATCTTTAAACAATTATGTTTATAGGAGGTGCTACCTAGTAATAAAATTGAAGGTAAAAAAAGTAGATATTTATTTTAGAAAAATGTCTTTTTACATGATTCGATTAATAAAAAGCTAACCATTTCATTGTTTAAAGTAGATGATTGTAGTGTAGATCTTGTTAAAATTAATAAATGTCTGTACTTTCTTTATTCATTATTATTATTGTTGTTTCTTTATATGTTACTTGTAACACAATAAGTAGTTTTACTCGTATATTCATTTAAATTACAAACGATAACGTTCTATTTATGCAATTTTTTGAACATTTTCAAAGTAATCAGAATAATATAAATTTAGAATTAGATGGTGTATTATTATTATTAAAGATGTTCTTTGTCTATTGGTTGTTAATTCGCTCTCTATTTGTAAATTTATTCGACATAATAAAAGTTATAAAATTTTTATAAAAATTTAAAGATTGTTTCAAAAACGCTTTTATTTCTGAAGAGTATGAAACCAAACAAACTTGTGGGCAATTTCTTTTAGTTCGAGTGGAATGTTTGATCTTTCCAATAACTTACTTTTCTTTGTTTTACCTTAAACGTAACAAAACTATCCTTTCGCTTGAACTGTTCTTCGAAACCAAACAAGAGTAATGTCGCTAGAGAATACGCCTTGGCGCTGTAAATAAAACATAAGATTCCAAACGAGAAGGTGAAACATGTTGAGTTATGCAAATACACTCTTAACTCGGTTATAGTGTTTTCTATCAACTGTTTCTTGTTCCCATAAGAACAATGTTTGGATAAAGTAATCCCGCTATCTTCACCATTCATTTTTTCTTATTTCGTTTAGCATTAAATTTCTCATTTTTTCATTATATAGCACAAATGGGAGAAGATTTATAAATTTAGACCATCAAATATTGTATAAAAATCTACTCTACACTATGAAATAATATATAAAGAATGATTAGGAAGGGAATTATTGCAATCTGCTTGTGACTTAAGTTTAATTCTTTAAGATCTAGTGAATAAAAGATTCTTATATAAACTAATTTGTCCGGCCAACATTAACAAAGTATTCCGGATTACATAAATATGTGACAGGAAGTCACAACATAGCAGCTGGTCGCTCCTTCCCTATTTCTGGTCCCCTATCATCGTACAGTTTCTACTACCGACTCTGAACTCGAGTCAATGATGGATGATAGGATAAAGTGGAAATTAATGAAGCTGCAATTATTCTATCCATGTTGGCTGAAGCGGTCAAGACAGGCTGGCGCACAAGTGGACAAAGATGGCTCGACTTGAATAGATTTATAATAAACACGACAATATTTTGATATTTCAGTATAAACTTTGAAGAAACCGAACAATAAATATAAATGGAAATAAGCAATTAATCATTCTATGTAGCATTTTTATACTAAATTATTGTGTAATCATCATTAAGAGCGAATTTTCAAAATTATAATTATGCTTTAATATGAGAAATTTATCAAAGAAAGTAATTAAAACTTTTTATTAGATATTCTTATTGTTTTCATTCTTGTATTAAGTATAAGATCTTTCGTTTTTTGCTCTAATAAATAAATTGTTATAAGAGCTTTACCGATTTATCATTTTTACCAACAATCCAATTTGGACATTGTGCTTAATCCTCTGTTCAATAAATAGATCTCCGATTTTCCGAATCGAACTGTTTACATGCTCATACCTTTCATCACTTTTCATTATCAACAGGTGATGGTTTCTCTAGAGAAATGAAGACTTTATCTATCCGAATCCAAAATAAGATTCAGCATTTTTCATAGAATTGTAGGTTGTAAAAATTTACAATAGAACACCTATGGGATTATGAGATAATGAAAACAATTTGAGACTATAAGGCTTTTCTTAAAGATAAAAAAAAATAGTTTAGAGTTATCTAGAACGCTTGAATTCTAAGTCTCATTGGATTAAGAAGAAAGGAGTATGTGAAAATGCCACGTCTATTCGCTACATTGGAGTCCCACGCGAATTGTCCATGGATCTGTTATCCCTGCGTGAATATCCTCTACTCAATAGTTGACTCGGAAAGCTTTTTCGTGTTGTAGACCTAGTCTGTTCTTCTGTTCCTCTGATACTGACTCTAGTGGACCAGCACGGTTAAGCTTCTGCATACCTCAGGGAACATCACATTGGTTTGTCAGCAGTTCTCTTACCGTTTCCACCATTTCTATGTTTCACCATTAGATAGTGATCCTTCGGGATAATACTATTTTAAAGCAGAATTTTTAGCTGAAAGAACGCAGTTTCATGTGCATATAAAATATTAATTAAAAACCTTTCGACATTTTTTAACTCTTTATGCAAACGGTATTAATAGAAGCGAACCCAAACACGAATAAATTGAAGAGACATCACTGATCTGCCTGTTTTAAAATTTAGTTGTAGAGTAAATATTGATTTCGAAAATCAATTAAATACGTTTAAACTTACATGAAATTTGTTTTGGAATATAGTAAATACACTGTATTAATTTAAAACAATTCACAGAATCAACATCAACTATTTCGTAAACGTTTGTACCAGTAACTATTGCTTTTATTAAAAGCGCATTGTAAAAATGATTTTTAAACAAAATGAATTGTATTAAATATAAATATAAGATTGCTAAAATTAAAATATATATTTAATTTAAAACTAAATATAAAATTTTTAACAATTTTATTTTAGTAGAAACAACTGGAATGAATTTATTCGTGGAGATAGTCGACTAACAATGGGGTTACTTAGTTTATTTGTAGAGTATCAGGATTAATGAAGATGTTACGACGATACTTTTGTTAACATTGGGAGTATTCAAATTGTAAAAGAGTCTCGACATTCCTTAGTNGAATATTTGAATTCTTTATATTTAAATCTATTTTTTAAAATAATTATAATAAAAAAATTAATGTATTATCGAATTTAATAAATATTCAAAATTTTTAACAGAGGTTTTCTCTGTTAAAAATTTTGTTAGAAGGTTAGAACTCAGGTTAGAAGAGAAATAAACGAAGCGTATTGCAAACATACGCTTAACTTGTTCCACATAATTGCTCTAACTTGATGTGAACACATTATATAGTCCTCGAAAAAGAATTTATATGGAATAAAATGTGAAAATAAATTTCAGAATGGGTATAAATGTAGATAAAATTACTGTAAAAAAAGAAGGGAGAAAAATATAAGTTGAAACAATTTCTGTTGTTTAGATTGAGAGTTCATGCTACTATATCATTTTACAGTTGGAGAATAATATAAAAATTTATATTGACAATGTCTGTCAGACTGAAAAAGTATATTACTTTTGGTGTTAGAAGAGAAGATGTTATTGACGACGATGAAATATCGCACAAACTAGGCTCATATGAAATGATTTTTACAGTGACCCTTTAAACGTATAAAATAAAGCATAATGTCTTCAGCAAACGAGAGTGGTAGTTGCCTTCGTTTTTACTTTTTCCTACTGACGTCAAGTATAAATTGTCATCAAGAAAATATCGCGAAACAGATTCTTGGGTTGTTTATGTCAGAAAATTTTCTAAAACATAACCATTTATTATGAGAATAGGAGTATAACAAAATTTCGAAAAAAAATAATAGTAAAATAATATAAAATAAATCAGTAGCATAAGTTAATAACAATGGGGTTACTTAGTTTATTTGTAGAGTATCAGGATTAATGAAGATGTTACGACGATACTTTTGTTAACATTGGGAGTATTCAAATTGTAAAAGAGTCTCGACATTCCTTAGTTGTTGCAATTACGATATATAAATGATGTATGAATTCCCATCCTCATGCCAACACATGGTCACCAGATGTTTTCTTCCATATAACTCCAAGTGGTTATTGTTTTCCTTCAGTTAGACTGTAAATTTAAATCATCTTATTTTAGTTTGAAAAATATAAAATGTTACAACTTATAAATGTTAACAATTTAAAATAAAGAGGAAGAAAAATTCAATTTACATGTTGGCAATTCTTTGATTTTTACCNTGTTATAAATTGAGAAATTAAATAAATATATGTATATTATTTTGTATTAAAATCTAATCGTTGTCTATTTTCAGAAAATTTAAAGCATCGCATGAGTAATAATTTCAAAAATAATAACATTCAACAAATAAGAATATGAAAATATTTGAAAGACATTTTAAATAATAAAAAATATATTAATTTCCATACAACCGAATAAAAAATAAATCATTTACATGTTTATATAAACATAACCTATTTATGATATTTTAAATGATAAATATTTAAGTACTACATAGCATCGTATTTGTAAATATTCTCGCCTTGCATATTAAAAATGCACCATGCACTCTAAAATATCAAAAATAAACTTTAAAAATAAAAATAAAAAGTTATTTTGAAAGATGTAGAAATGATAAAGTTTAAAATTATTTATCAGTCTTTTTTTATTTTTAAACATGACGAAAATGATAAAGGTTCAGTACGTTAGAAACATTACAAAATTAATATCGTTTCATTTAGTCTTGATTAAGTTTTTAAGATTCACTACTAATATCATTCGTGCTAAATCATTTTATCCAATTTCACTTCACATCAAACATGATATTTTTCTAAGTCTAATGTATTTGAAACGATATCCATTCCCTTGATATCTCTTTCTTAGTCCAGCTGGTATACCGTCGAACATGTACTGTACGTATATGGGGAAGTACGGAAACCATTAAAGTGATAAATACGTGTGTAACTTCACGGGTTATGTGCTGCAGTGGCATTTTCTGTCGGGGCGTGGTTTTGATACTATTAACAGCCAAACTACCGCTTCGAAATGGTGATATTTTTTTGACAATTGTTCCGTGTCGTTTAATAAATAAGTCGCCAATGTTTTACTTATCGATTTTACTTAATTAAAATATTTACGTATAGAACTATTGATTGAGTAAAAATAATAATTTTATAATTTTTCATATTTAAATTCGGTTTTAGATGGCTTAAAATTTTAAAATAAATTTTAGAAAATTTTTTTTAATGTAGCAGAGACACGAACAGGTTCTTTTAAAATGAAATTTCATAAGAATTATTTCTTTTCTTACAATGTCGATGTAGTAATCCATCACTAAACCATTCTTCTAATTTCTTTCAGTTGCTATGTCATCTATGCCCACAAGCACGTTCTGTTTGTGACTTAAAATGTCTCGTGAGTTTTTCCACTTTATGCCGGGCCGCCCATTGAATGTCAGACGGAAACCAATCCAGATGACAAAGCTCTACAATCGTTCTCTCTCACACACATTCCGACTGGAGTGCAGTTTAGTCTCTACCACTGGCAACCGCTTTAAAAGTACATTACCTGACTTGATCCGATACAATTTAAGATATTCAATGTCATGTCTACTTCGATTCTTTTATAACAGATTCTAAAATTACTGAAAATTAATTTTAAAAATCGATTTAAAATTGAGCCGGTGGGAATATAATTTATGATTTTAATTAAATTCAGTTCTTATTGTTTTTGTTTGAAAAAATAATCATTAAATTTGATTAAAATGTAAATTTTTTTTATTAATTTGATATCGATTATTATTTATAAATACGATATTTCATTATTTTGCAAGGTTTATTATTTGTGTAAGGACAATTTTACATCGATTACGCTATTGTTTTTGTTCGTTAATACGCTTTTATTTGAGTTCATCATTTTAAAATTTAGTTAAATGTAGCGGAAGTATAGAATTTTCCTAGCAAAAATGAATGCTTTGATCGATATTGCATAAGATTTATATGCGATAATATTTTAAAATTCCTATAACGTCTACAATAATAGCCTATATAATTCAATCATCTGATCGACACTCCACTTATAAATAAAACTATCGATTAAAAAAATTCCTTTTTTAAAATACAAGGTTATATTAATTTAATATTAATCTAGTTATCTGGTTTATTATCATCGATTATTGATTAAGTAATTTCTAAGATAAATTATGTAAATTTAAAATCTTAGTTTACGTTTTTAATATTTAATGGCACTTGATAAACAGATAATAATTTGCATAATTTTCTTAATTAATACTGTTAAATCTACAATTAATTGATAATTTTATATATAGATATATATCATTTATAAAAATATGTATGTATGTATGTATATGTAAAATTTCCGATATTTTGTGTAAAAGTATATAAAATTTAATGATAAAGAAATCAATTAAATGCTCTATTTTTTAATTAATATTCGATTCTAAAGCGTTGAGAATGATGATAATCAATGAAAAAATATTATAAATTAAAAAAATATATTTTTTAATTTATAAAATTAATAACTTTTTAAACATAAATTTATATTTAAGCGTTTTTCTTATTTAATAAAGAATATAATTTGAAATGAAAATATAAAATATTAAAATTTTATTTAGAAAACTATTTTTGGAATATTTGAATTCTTTATATTTAAATCTATTTTTTAAAATAATTATAATAAAAAAATTAATGTATTATCGAATTTAATAAATATTCAAAATTTTTAACAGAGGTTTTCTCTGTTAAAAATTTTGTTAGAAGGTTAGAACTCAGGTTAGAAGAGAAATAAACGAAGCGTATTGCAAACATACGCTTAACTTGTTCCACATAATTGCTCTAACTTGATGTGAACACATTATATAGTCCTCGAAAAAGAATTTATATGGAATAAAATGTGAAAATAAATTTCAGAATGGGTATAAATGTAGATAAAATTACTGTAAAAAAAGAAGGGAGAAAAATATAAGTTGAAACAATTTCTGTTGTTTAGATTGAGAGTTCATGCTACTATATCATTTTACAGTTGGAGAATAATATAAAAATTTATATTGACAATGTCTGTCAGACTGAAAAAGTATATTACTTTTGGTGTTAGAAGAGAAGATGTTATTGACGACGATGAAATATCGCACAAACTAGGCTCATATGAAATGATTTTTACAGTGACCCTTTAAACGTATAAAATAAAGCATAATGTCTTCAGCAAACGAGAGTGGTAGTTGCCTTCGTTTTTACTTTTTCCTACTGACGTCAAGTATAAATTGTCATCAAGAAAATATCGCGAAACAGATTCTTGGGTTGTTTATGTCAGAAAATTTTCTAAAACATAACCATTTATTATGAGAATAGGAGTATAACAAAATTTCGAAAAAAAATAATAGTAAAATAATATAAAATAAATCAGTAGCATAAGTTAAAAATTGAAATATTATTATAGCAGAAGATATTATCCTTTTAAAGTTCTTAAAATGTATAATTTATAAGATCTTATATATATTTTATCTAAATACTTTATGTATATTATAATGAGTAAACGGTGAATGGAGCAATATCTAAAGTTTAAAGTTTAAGTTTATATTATTATTCTAGTTTATAAAAAAAAGTTGTTTAAACTAAAAGTGTCGAGTTAATAATATTTTAAAGTGATTTTAACGAATAGTATTTTATAAACAGATATAAACCGTTTCGGAAAATTTAATATTCTTTCTAACGTGTCGCTTACGTGGTTTGAATTTAAAAAATTTTATATTGTATTAATAAGAAAGAAATTCGGAAATTTTAAGTTTTTAAGGAAATTTAGAAGGTTAGGTTAGTTCTATATTTAGAGATATGGAAAAGTAAACCTTTTTCTATAGCCGAAGAAGATACATTCGCTTTTCAAATCTAAGCAAATGTAAATAGTTTCGGTGGAATATTTCAGAATCTACGGAAATCCGCTTGAAAGGAAAATCAAAATTTATGATAACTGAGATGGCTAAAAATTTGTCCAAGGGAAAAACCAGAATAAAAAGTAACTTTATCAAAATCCCTTTACAAAAATAAAAAAATAAATAAACTTTGATTTTTATTATTTAATTCAATAAAAAAAAACTGATATTAAATGTTTCTTTCTTAGCTTAAGAAAAAGAAAAAACTACATTCTTAAATACTGTTAAATGACATATATTTTGTAATTGTTTATAATTCTAATTTATTTTTATTTTTCTCCGTATACTGAATTGAGTGTTTTGAAAGCAATCTATATCAAACTAAATTCTAATTTTGGTTTCGATAATTGATCTTAGAAATTAAATTTGAAATATTATACTTTAATTGTCATTCCTTCGTCGGCGATATCAGTTTAACAAGACAGGTAGTAAATAAGTCACTCATCCATGTATAGTGAAGTATGGCTATAGAACCCTGTAGTGAAAGATATCATCCGAGTTCGCTCTCCCTAGCAGATTATATTGCTTACCTCTATGCTATAATTCACACACTAAGTAATTACAGCCATGTTTCATGTCCTTTCATCGCTCTCCTCACCCATTCTTTTCGCATATAGCCCACCGCGTCACATTTTCTACATTCTGACAAAAGTTAACGATAGAAAGTCATTCTCAAGTTTCTTTGATGTTACCGTCTCTTTAGTGGTATGGCTTTCGTATACGAACAAAACTACAACGATACTTTTCATTACGTTCTCATATTTGATGTTCCGCTTTGTAATGACGCGATGAAAACCTTTGAGTAATCTCATAAGAATCTATTTCAAGAAAAAAAAAATCTGTCTGTAGCATTCCTCCAACTCTATAAAATTACTCTATCCTGGCATACACATATCTCTCTCTCCTGTTTTTTATTTATTTATTTTAAAACTTATATCTTGTGACGTTAAAAATTAACATATTTAGAAATGAACTATCGTGAAGTGGTTAACTTTTCAGATCAATTTTTATGTTCTTTCCTAGAAAATTTTTAAGCTCTTTTTTTGCAAAGTTAAGTAATAAATTCTTAAATCTGATTAATATTGATCAAAGTGCATAAATCATTTCTTTATATGAATAATATAAAGATTTGGGATTAGATTCATCCTTGTTTAAATTTGAATTGCTAGAATTGGGACATCTTCACTTGATTATTCTACTTTTATTCAACTGATCCTTCTTTATAAATAATTTAGTAGTATTTGTAAGAAAACTACAAATTATCTTTATTGAATTGGTCGAGTCGTAATTGAAGACTATATTTTGAAAGAATTAATTTTTTTCCTTTTTTTTTGAAGTGATAAAAAATAATAGGAATAAAATTTGGAGTCATTGTATTATTTACATCTTTTAATTACATACATTTTATAAATCAAAATAATAATAATTTTATTTTCATATTTTATAAAATATAAAAAAAATATTTAATCAGTTTTCAGTAAATATTTCTTATAAAAAATGAATTTTTATACGTTTAAAATTAGAAAAAAGTTTAAAACCGTCGATTTAATTTTTAATTTAAATTCAAAAATAAAAATTTTAAAAAACTAATTTTAAATTATTAAATTATATTTGGTAATTTCTTCAAATAAAATTTGTAAGCTTTTCGTAATTAATGTTAAATTTCTATATTAAACAGTTTTCTTTTATTTCTAAAATAAACCTTGAAGTCGTTATGTTAAGATAAATATCGTTTACTTGTATTTATTTTTTTTACATTAAAAAATTCTGTAATAAATTCTGTAGTGTAAGCTATATATACATAGTTGTAAGGAAACGCTGCATCTTTTTAAAAATAGATTTTCACCTCCGGAACAAAATTTTTCAGCTTTTAGGAAACGATAATTACTCTCCTGGCTCAAAATATCTCAAAACTTCTTAATGTGTTTTACTATTATAGATTGCTATCGACGTTTCTTACAAATAACCTAAATTAAATTATATAGATGTCTTCTAGTATATATAATTTAATATAGGTGTAAAAATGTATATTTTTGGAGAAAATTTTTTGGACAAATTTCCTTCGAGTACCATCAGACCGCACATACACTTTTAAAGAAAGCACAAACAGTACGTAACTACGAGTTCTCCATTCAGATAACAAGAAACGTTATCTCGAACGAAATGGCTACATCCAGCATGTCCCGAAGCTTGTACTAATGGCCGGGTTTAACTGAAAGAGATAAGAGCAGCAAATCGGGTCTTGTCCTGCTCGTCACATTAAATACCCTTCTGATAAAAACGATAGCAACTTAAAATGTGCATATTTACGCAACTGGATTTTATAACGTCTTCGACCCACACATTTCTTCCACTGTATATATAAACTTCGGATAACGTCTTCTCCATCTATAAATCCCGCTTAACAATATTTTGAATCATGATAATAATACGCCTAGGGCGCTGAGAAAAACTATTCTAACATCTCTCGTGTCATTTGAAGTCAGAGAGCAGATGTGTTTAAATACAAACCAACTACTTTACGACCAACCTAAACACTGTTGCTATATCTTGGCTAAAAATTTTTTTTCTTTTTCTATCGAATGCTACTCAGCTGTTTCCTATCTTCAGCATTCGTAAATGGAAAAAGTTTCTGTAGGATAGAAATACAGAAATCTAATAGTATTATCCCTCTGGTATCCATTGAACTGAAGTGTGTGTATCAAAGTCTCTCTCTCGCTCTCTCTCTATACACTGATAATTTCGAACTTTACAGTTTGCTTAAACTTTTATATAGTTTTCCATCTTTGTCTTCTTTTTTTTTTAAGTCTCCTCTCTAGCTTAATATTGAAAGAGTGTCATGTTGCACGTTTTATTAAAAATTTTTTCGTAATTTGTGGTTAGGCGGAGTGATCATTAATAATTAAATTACCTGTAAAACAAATTTAATTAAACAAAAGAAAACTGTTTGGATAATCAATAATATTTATGGCTATTGATCAAGGATCTATCTGCCTCCTGGCAATTCTGTCGAAGAAGACGATTGAAAGTCGGTTGTTTTATAAACATTACGCTTGTGCATTATGTAAGCGAGGCGGTAGAGAAACCTTGAAGATGTAATTCGTCGGTAAACATGGCGTGTTTTCTAAGATTTTACTGAATTTACGAGAGCAATATAAAGCTATTCTAGACGCAAAACAGAAAGCGATCTTTTCCAAAAAGCAATATAAAGAATAAATGCATTTTTAAGTAAAAATTTTGAAAGATTGAAAAATATTTTTGATTTAAAACTACGTATTTTGGATTAAAAATCAACAACGAGGTTTTTAATTAAATAAATTATCTAATTAAGCAATTTTCGTTTTTAAGTATATTTTTAATTGTGTTTGTTATTATATGAAAATATATTAATTATCTGTGCACGATTAAAGGATGTTTATATTTTGTTAATCTAAAAATTGGTATTTCTAATTTTTTTTTATTTAACTCTTAGTGACTGCTTCTCATTTAAAAAAAAAAACAAATATCTCAATTAATATGATCCGATATGTCACCATATTTGCTCATGCAGTAGCATAAAAAAACGGGAGACGATGAAATATTATCTTACTTTCTGCTCTTTGAGTATTAATTTCAGTCTTTAATATTGGTTTTTATTATTAATTTTAATATTTTTTTTATCTTGTATGAATTTTTTCCTTTAGGAATCACAAACATGCTTTCATGCTATCAGCATTTTACTCGATAAAAATTATACAATGTGGCAAAATCAAAGAGAATTTTAATAAAAAAAAAGAGCGAATAAATTATCAAAGTTGTCAGTGAAGGAAATAAAATATTCATATATCTTATAAACAAAAATATATAGCCTATTCATCATAATAAAAAGATATTATATACTTATTTTACATCCTAAAGTCTCTAAAGCATTAAAAAAAGAAGAAAGGTTGGAGTCATAATGTACCGGCGTTACGACGAATTAGCCATGTTCTGAAAATTTTCCACCGTCTATCTTCATGTCCCATTATTTATATTACAGAATCTTCTTCCATCTAAAAACAAAGTTGTATATAAATCACGTTTATTAGTGCATCGATGTAGCAGGTGAGTTAAAAAAACAAAAGCAAACATACGAAAAGTTGTTAATCTGCCAATGGCAAACCAGCCAAATTGGAGAAAGTAAATTGGATAAAGGACAAGTCTTTCCACTTTGTAACATCAGTTAGTTTGCTAACGTACAAAGGTCTTAACAGAGCTATGCTCTAACCATTTCTTTCTCTTTAAATTAATTCTGTATTAATCTCTATCTGTACCATTAAAAGAACTTTAAAGACGATTTATTTTAATTATAAACTTTAACATGTTTAACAATATTAATTCAACGAAATCCTAGTGGCCGCACTTTCTAAATAAAATTAATCTTTAAAACTTTCTTATCTTTGTTGTTAATTAGAATTAAATTACAATTATTTTAAATAGTGAACCTCTATAAAATAGAATTTTTAAACCATAAGGATTATTAATTAATTAATATTTAAAATTATTAAGGAAAAATTACGAAAGGCTTGTTGGTCGAAGAGTATTTTGATACCACTAGTACCTAAAATGTTTAATTGCCTCAATTAGAAAGCCCCATAGTTAGCACCTCTCGTAAGACAACGTAGGAATAATTACTATAACTCGACAACTAAGTTAATTACTAGTATTTATTTAATTAAACATGCAAAAACTCCTAAGTGACACAAGCAGTGTGCATAACCGTGACATATAATTGACTCGGTGTAAGAGAAAAGATCTAGAGAATTTTTCTGACACCTTTATTGGTTGCATTAGGTCTGAAAACTTAAGCATCAGAGCCGACCAAGTTCCTCTTTCATTAAATTCTAGTTTGTTTAATTAGAAATGCATACTTGGTGTTTTATAGCACATGTCCTTAAACAAATTGGATAAAGTCGACTCTTTCGCTTCACAAGTATTGCACTTCAGAAGAGTCGAAAGCAGTAAAATAAAATATTTAATAATATAAATTTGTAACTATATCCTAAAATTAATTATACTCTTCTTTTATTCTGTCTTAAAGTTTAATAAAAATTTAGAATGCATTTTTATAACTTTATTATTAGTTTAACTTTTCGTGAAGTTTATAATGAGTTTCGAATACAGTTATAATTATTATCATAGTTTTAGTAAATTTAAGCTACATATTTTAATATATTAATTTATTTAGCCTCAAAATGAAATATTGAATCGAAAAATATGCCTGTAAAATTATAATTTTCATAGATAATAAAGAAACAAAAGCAAATACAATACTTTTGGCCTGAGTCTTAGGACCGGAAATATGAACAAAGAAAGGCTCCTCGTTCTCTTTTCCCTCATTGGTTGAAATTGTGATAATGTGTAAGCATAGGAGTGTTCTTTTGCCTCCAGGCAATAGGCAGAACAAAACCAGAAAAGCTTTCTTTCACTGAATTTTCTATCTCACTCATCAGACCGAAAAATTTCATATTTGCATTGCGGATTGCTCTAAGCTTTAAAATTATGATATATCGTTTTCAAGTTCATCTTATAACTTGAAATATAAACTGCTGTTATAGAAATCGTACACTTTTAAAGTATTTTTATAATTTTATCTTAATTAGTTTATTTATTATTAAATTACAGTAACATTTCAACTCGTTTCCACTTTTGAGCACAGAACCTCCGCTGAAATGTCTCATTAATATTGGAAATTGAAACTTTATACTGCAAATAGTAATTTAGCATTACAATGTTACATGGAATAACAACAATTTTCTGATTTTAATTTTAAAGATTAGACTGTTATCGTATACGTTTATTTTTAAATATTGAATCAGATAAAAAATTATTCATTTTTTATTACGGATCAATAAAATTTGAAAATGATGAAAAAGTTTAATTCGGTAATTCGATTAATGTCTGATGGAAAAAAGTACTTTAAAAAAATTTAAGTCAGATAAATGAAGAATGAAATAAGCACATTAAAGACCAAGTAATTTTTCAACCAGGTCCATACAAGGTCGAAGCAAACTGTTCATCAGCGAACCATCGTACTTCTCGTAAAAATCGGGGCTATCAATCATAGATACTTGGCATTGGCTAGGCGAGGGGACACGAAATTGGAACGATAGTCCCCCTTCTGCTTGATAGGAGAAAATTTCTGATTGTGGTCTAGGCGCCCGATCCAACGGCGTGGGAAAATGATGTGTAATCTCCCTCAGTAGAATATTTTCTAAATCTTCCACCATCCCTTGTTCAAATTCGATTCAATATATTTAAAAAAAAGCACAAATAACGGAATAAAAATTCCTATATCGGGTAATTATTCTACATTCCATCGAATAAAACAGTCTTTGCAGCTATCAGCATCGTAACTAGGGAAGAAGAGATAAAGGTCTGATAACATTCCGACGAAGAATACCAATGACTAAACTCATTTGCATAATTATATTTGGAAAACAATCAATATTTTCTCATAAGTATAATCATCACCAAAATGTTCTAGTTATTGTAATAATAATGCAATATCATCACTATCAATTTTCTATTTAGAACAATAAAATATCGTGAAGGATCGATTAGAATTTTGACGTAGTGTACTTTTATGTGGACAACGACTCTACACTACGTATTGCACTCTAATAAAGTAAATCAATAAAGAGAAGACTGACTCAACATTTTGGTCAAAAAATCGATTTTTGTCAATAATCCTTACCGTGCAGTTGTATATACCGCAAAATCGAAATTTCTGCAGACCACAGAATCGATACGTAGCATACTTGTAACTTTATTCCGTCGAAAATTGCCTCCGGCTAAAGAATTCTCTCATATATTGGAATGACTACAACAAAGGAATATTAATAGATTAGCTTTATTAAATCTGTCAAACCCTGAGAGTTTCTTCTAAGTGCTTTCTCTCATTTATACGCTAATTTTGTAAAAATTTGTCGATTGAGAATCTACAATGCAAATGTGTTCCTGATTATAAATGCAGTTATATAATCATCCCACGTTTATAATCTATTAAGTTATAGAAAACCAACGATAACATTACATTTATTTTTTTTTAACCGGTTGTATTTTGAAAACTTATAAAATTAAATATTGCACTGATTTCGTTTTCTCTTACACTGTAGGACTCGTATGCGATTGTGAAGCAGAGAGTCGTTTTGGTAGTATTCCGTGCCTTTCATCTTGCTTAGATGAATTTTTTTTTCCTGATTTTCAATGCGGTAGTACCCAATACATAATCCCTGCACAACATTTCATCGAAATTGGACGATTGTTGCGAGAGTTATGGTGTTCCCATGATAGATGGAGGACAGACGGAATAACGAATGCAAATGCGCTTTCATTCCGAGAATAAATATTGAGGATTTGAATATTTTTAAATTAAACTGTAATAAAATAAATCTCATTTTTTATAGTTTATTTATATATATAACGTATTATTAATATTTTATGGTAAAAATATTACATTTAAATAT
Source organism: Centruroides sculpturatus (assembly GCF_000671375.1). Taxonomy (NCBI): domain Eukaryota; kingdom Metazoa; phylum Arthropoda; class Arachnida; order Scorpiones; family Buthidae; genus Centruroides; species Centruroides sculpturatus. Next base: position 408,076 of record NW_019384355.1, on the reverse strand, counting down.
ATAGGCCCTATGTTTTTATTTTAAAGCGCAATATTTTATTAATTAAATAATTTTAAATAATAATATCTAAATAGTATTATATATATAAATAATATTAAATCTT
>NW_019384355.1:340947-407165 GCF_000671375.1 Centruroides sculpturatus | reverse complement strand
AATAAAATTGAAAATTATATTATTTTGTCAAATTTAAGTTATAGACTTTAATTTATATTAAATTTTTAATGTATTTTTAAAAAAGTAAAGTTTTTTTAAAAATTTAAATATCGATTTATTAAAAGGAATAAACAAAATTAAATTAAAAGATAACCAGAGATAAAAGAAATGCCCGAGACAGAGAAAATGCATTTCAGATTGAAAGATATACTTTTTTTTTTTTAAATCATTATTTTGATATTTAGATATTGAATATCAGAAAATGCGTTATTTGTGTGTGACTTTTTGCTCTTTTCACGTTTTTTTACTGCTTTATGGTAACTTTTAACAAATTACATAGCTTTTTGCTACTGTCTTGTATTGTTATTCATAAACTTTCACTTAATTTTAAAGAAAATTTTACGTATAATCTATATATATATTTTTTTTATTTTAATAAGCATTCAATAATAATAGGCCAGCAATGTTGACAACTTTTATTAATTCTCAACTGAACAAATATGATAAACATGAATAATTAATATTCGCATTAGTCACATTTTGCCAGCTAAATAACCGGGTTTACATTGTCCGACTTGGTTTTACTCGTCGTAAATCGATATTTCCACCAACCTAGAAGATCATAGTTATTGATGTGACCCCCATAACTCCGATACTGCTCTGTATCCGTCCGTGCACATATCATGACGTCAGTAATTTATATCTCTATCGTTATTGTCTATATATCTTTCACTTTGTTATTGACCGTATATATCTTTGTAGCATACATTACCAATCATTCACGACGACGAGTTAATCAAAAATCATTTATATAGTAATTACTAACCTAGAAGCGTAATGACATTTTGTTATTGGTTTGTTCTATATTTTTTAGTTATTTATTATATATATATATTTTTTTTCTAACACTTTCTAAGAAAAATATCAGATTTTCTGCCAACTAATGTCGATGTCAAATGTCCGTTCGTCATTATATTTTCGCAGATTTCGTCTCCGATAACCTCTAATCTGCAAACCGTCACTGCATCCAGACTGCTCGTTATCTCCGCCTCTGTACAATTTGGCAGAATTTCGACCATTGAAAAGACGATTAAAAAAAGTGACAGTCGGTGGTAGCGACCTTCACACCGATAATTATAGAGTAATTCCGACAATTGCTTTAGCAGAAGTTAATGTGTACATAAGTAAGGGTATTTCTTCTTCTATTGTGATAGATATAACAGTCTTCACTGTTTAGACTTATACAGTCTTTCAACAAGAGGCAGGTGCGAATCGTACACTAGTTATTATTATTATTATTATTATTATTTTTGAAATTCGAGGGATGATGTTGAAAAACATTATGTCAAGAACATCTATACGAAATTAGATTTTAACACTGCATTTATCTTTTATTAACTCCGATAGAAATTTGACTTTTTAAATAATTTGATTGACGCTTACTCGAAATTTATTAATATTTTCAAAATTTTAATCTATACAAATTTGAATCAACAATTTTAATGAATAGAACGTTCTGTAAAATCGAAAGTTACTAAAATAAATGAAAGGGAACGTTATTTTGAAAGAGAAAGTTACAAGGAAAAAAAATTAAAAAATAAAAAGAACATTTTGTGAAAAGCGAAAGTTAACAGAAAAAAACGAAGAGAGAGAGAGAGAGAAAGAGTATTTTGTGAAAATAAAAGTTATAAAAGTAAAAAAAGAAAAAATAAGTTTAAAATCGTTCTAATACAAATAAAAAATTTAAATTATTCAAAGTAAAAAAAAAATTATTTATATAATAAAACATGCGCATAATATACATTTAATTTTATAGTCTGTTGTTAAAGTTGTCTTATTGTCTGGCAAGATAAGTTTTTTCTTCGTCCATAACATCGACTCCATTCATTTATGAGGTCTAATTTCGCTTTTCCTTTAACTGTATAGTCCATGTACGATCATGACCCGTTTAATTAAAGCAATTTTCGACAATATAATGGAAATCTACGTACGTTTGGGCGTGACTTTTGTTTGCGTGCTCTTAACCAATACATTATTATAATCACGACGACGAAGTAGCTTATCTACTTTAATGATGTTCAAACAGGTGCGATATTTCGAATATTTTACGACTAATTTTTGATATTCAAAAGCACTTTTACATAATTTGTTCTTTTATTATCTTTATAATCATTATTTTGTAATAAACAGGTTATAAATTTGATAAAAATTCTCGTTACTGATAAAGTAAATAATGTACCGTACACTTTGATTAAATGCTAAGTTAATTTTGCGTTTATTTATTTTAATGTTTGTCTTTTTATTCAATTTAATTAAATGCTGGTTTGAGAATTCCATTACATGTTATATTTATTTTTTTTTATTAATTCTTTTTATTATTAATTAGATATTACGATGTATTTCATACATTATTAAAATTTATTTATTTTAAATTTTTGACAAAAAATTTTACAAAACTTGTAATAATTTTATTGTTGATTCTCTTTTAATCCTATTTTTTATATTAAATATCAATTTGCAAAATAAACATGAGCTTAATTTATGTACATTTTTTTATTTTTAAATGCATTTTAATTTTTTTCTTTATATTTTATGAAATGTTTATATGTTTTCCATTCCTTTAACGAATTATAATGTCGTATCATTTTTAGGTTCTGCGACAGAGATAGATTTCGTGAATAATCGGTGTATAAATGTGAGAACTAAATGGAATTTAATTGCTAAAATGTATTTTGACGATTCTCCATGTTTCAGGTTTCGGGCATAATGCCAACATGCGATTAATCTCATTAATTAGAACATATAGTCAAACGTTAAATAATCATTCTTTCATAACTATTGACTATAATTTAGTTACAATACCCAAGTTGTAACTAAATTTATGAACTTAAAACTCTGGATTATGATTAGCTAACATTAATTCTATTTTAAAAAATTAATGATAGTAATTTTATTTTTAATTTAATTTAAGAAAACGTTTTAGAATTATATAAATTTAGTGATTTTATTTTAAAAAATCAGATTAAAAAATAAACCTAATTTAACGAATTTCATTGTAAAAAAATCTGCTCTTTGTATGCCGTTTGTCAAGACATCCATCTTCTAAAATAAATAAATACAATTATTACATTTCATTATATAAATAAATAATAATGTAAAAGATTAAGAGGTCTTAGTAGATTCTTGGTGTTAATATTAAGCTCCTCTTGATATTTTTTTTTTTGTCAATAAACAATAGTGATTATATTACGGTTCTTTAATAAGGCATTCGGCTGCAATGTTAAAATAGGCTTTTAACCGTACATTGACAATTTTCTAAAATAATTTAATAAATAAAAGAAAATGGGAAATCTTAAAATAAAAATAATTCAACTAAATTAAGGTTTGAAAGTGTCTCCATTGTTTTTTTGTTTCTCTTTCACTATACTAAAGTCAGTTAAGAAAAATTTCACAAAGTAGCGACATAATAAAGTTATCTAAAGTAAATATGGTTCCATTAAGTTATTGCTTCGATAACTCGGATAATAAGTTTAGAGTAAATTGACTGTTTCTGGAATTTTTGTCACGTCAACGCCAAAATAAAATCGATGATTAATTTCTTGTTTTTTTCTACTTATTTACTTAATTTTAATCAAACTAAAACTATCACAAACCCGTTTAATTTCTTCTTTTCTCGCGTATTTGTACAAGAAAATAATTACTGTGTTTGTGCATTGTTTATTTACTAAGCCCAGCTTATATTGTATGAATATAAATGAGTTTACTATAAAATCGTAATAGCTGGCATAAAAACGTTATATAGATAATAAAAAGGTGAAAATATAAGCGTGATTTAAATTTTAATAAACATTTACAGCGTATTTTCAAGTTGAAGTGCATGTTTAAGTAGAAAATTTTGCAATAATAATAACGCAATTAAAATTATTTATTACAAGTATTTTACCGTTTATTGTCCAGACAATTAATCCCATTAGAGTGTTTTAGAAATTTATCTACGTTAAGAGCAATACGTAAGCAGTTGTTTAAAGCTCTAGCGTTGTGTTGATGCATTGCACTTAAGAGAAGGTCGTCAACATGAGGCATCTCAGGTAAACATCTTGTCCAACAACATTCGGAAGCTAGAATTCTCCGCGTGTGCCCGAAGGACCGACAATCGAAAAAACGAATGAATGAATGATTTAGAAAGCATGTATTTTTACATTGTATTCGTACGATGGCCTAGAACTCTACTAAAGTTGTTAGTAGAAGCTAAGTACATTTTTCTCTGGTACAAAATACACACACAAACAGGGATACACAAAGGTATTCGCTACCATTGTTGGGTCGAACCGCGGCTAATGACCGCGCTGAACATAAACGATTGCCGAGGGGAAAAGAAGGCAGGGGACAAAAATAGGAAAACGAACCAGTATTTGCCACATCTCTCAAACATGTGACAGAATGTAAATAATTGATCCTGGTCAGCACAGTAGACGAAAAGTTAGTTTGGATTGACAGCCGTCACACACAGCTAAGACAAATTAGAAAATGGTGTGCCAACTTACACATATTGTATGGTGGCTTACACTCATTTCCAAGCAAATTTCCGTCTCTTTACCCCCTCCTAGGTAAAGCTGGCAGGCTCAGATGATTGGCTGTCTGTGTTTGTCACGTGAAGCACAAACACGCAAATCTCGGGCGTTGCTATTTTCTGATATAGACTAGAAAGTTCTTTCTTTTCCTTTTTTTCTCCAAGATGCTTTTTTTCCTTTCTCTATTATTGTCATTTTTATTTCTGCAAAAGCAATGATAAATCGAATTTCAAAATGATTTCGAATCGAAGAGTTTAAATAATATAAAGAAATAAAAGTTTAAAGAAAAGGATTTCGATCTATGGATTTGTACGGGAATAAAACTATTTATTATTTATAGCTTAAGAAACTTTAACTAGTTGCAATATCCGAATAGTATTCACATAAAAATAAAAAGTTTAAACGAATAAAAATTAAATATTTCTTTCGAAAGTAACTGAAAAAATAATAAAAGAAGAATTTAATTCTGAAAAAACTGTTATTTCTTTTTCTTCTTTTGAATCGTTTCTTAGAGCATGAAAAGATTCGATTCAACTCATTTTTCAATGCGAATTGATCCGATTCAGACAATTTTACTAGTCAAATACATTTAATTGATTTTTTTAGAGTATCTATTTTTACGAATTTCCTTTCTTACAAAACTGTATTTAGAATCTAACTATATAAATAAGTTTTGAAAGGCCTTAGGTAAAGTTTTAATTCGGAAATGTTTATTCTTCTGTGAATAAATTAGTTTAAAAAATTCTTAAATTATAAACTGAGGGGGTCGCTCCAAGTATGAATAATTCATGATATCTTTTTCCACCCAAATGCAACTTCTCTCTTGTTCTCTCACAAGCTTAATTTATCCTCGGATGACTGTGGATCGATGCATCGTTCTCGCCACAATTTGTTCATCGCCCAGTCCATTAATCAATTGTTTCACAATGGTCAACTCACAAAAGAAGGAAAAACGATGGCAAAAGAAACTGTAGCTCGGTACCAACAATGAGAGGTGAACAAGGTCAGATCTCTGTGCTCATAGAAGACAATGAACCTTTTGCTAGCTTTGTGGCGTTGTTTATACGCAATCATTGTTCCATTAGATATCTAACTTCTACAATCACGTTACCAAAAAGCTCCCAGTTGATAATTATAACATTGAATATCTAAAATTTTCACTATTATTTAGAATGTTTTAACGTAATTGAAGCTTATTTAAAGGCTAGAAAATAACGTTAAAGTGCATTAATTATACCTCTGGGAGCATTCAAACGACAGGCTGATGTAGTACTTTTGGTATTTGTATTGGCCCCATCGCACCTAGTTTCCAACAAACAAAACTATTATTTTTTAATACATTACTCTGCTCATTCTAGGTCATTTCGAAAGAGTTTAAAGATAAGTTTAAATAAAATTATAGGATGAAGTTTTATGTTTCATTACCAATTATTTAAATGGATAAATTTATTTATAAAGTAGCGAAAATAATGATCTCATTATAGACTTTTATAAACAGTAAGAGCATGTAACAAGTTTAAGTAAATACCATTAACATTAAAATTTTAAATAGGAGTAAATATTATGTCGATACGAGTTACAAATTTTATATAATTAAATTGTATTAATTAACGTAAAAGAGTTTTTAATTTGNAAAATAAACCTTGAAGTCGTTATGTTAAGATAAATATCGTTTACTTGTATTTATTTTTTTTACATTAAAAAATTCTGTAATAAATTCTGTAGTGTAAGCTATATATACATAGTTGTAAGGAAACGCTGCATCTTTTTAAAAATAGATTTTCACCTCCGGAACAAAATTTTTCAGCTTTTAGGAAACGATAATTACTCTCCTGGCTCAAAATATCTCAAAACTTCTTAATGTGTTTTACTATTATAGATTGCTATCGACGTTTCTTACAAATAACCTAAATTAAATTATATAGATGTCTTCTAGTATATATAATTTAATATAGGTGTAAAAATGTATATTTTTGGAGAAAATTTTTTGGACAAATTTCCTTCGAGTACCATCAGACCGCACATACACTTTTAAAGAAAGCACAAACAGTACGTAACTACGAGTTCTCCATTCAGATAACAAGAAACGTTATCTCGAACGAAATGGCTACATCCAGCATGTCCCGAAGCTTGTACTAATGGCCGGGTTTAACTGAAAGAGATAAGAGCAGCAAATCGGGTCTTGTCCTGCTCGTCACATTAAATACCCTTCTGATAAAAACGATAGCAACTTAAAATGTGCATATTTACGCAACTGGATTTTATAACGTCTTCGACCCACACATTTCTTCCACTGTATATATAAACTTCGGATAACGTCTTCTCCATCTATAAATCCCGCTTAACAATATTTTGAATCATGATAATAATACGCCTAGGGCGCTGAGAAAAACTATTCTAACATCTCTCGTGTCATTTGAAGTCAGAGAGCAGATGTGTTTAAATACAAACCAACTACTTTACGACCAACCTAAACACTGTTGCTATATCTTGGCTAAAAATTTTTTTTCTTTTTCTATCGAATGCTACTCAGCTGTTTCCTATCTTCAGCATTCGTAAATGGAAAAAGTTTCTGTAGGATAGAAATACAGAAATCTAATAGTATTATCCCTCTGGTATCCATTGAACTGAAGTGTGTGTATCAAAGTCTCTCTCTCGCTCTCTCTCTATACACTGATAATTTCGAACTTTACAGTTTGCTTAAACTTTTATATAGTTTTCCATCTTTGTCTTCTTTTTTTTTTAAGTCTCCTCTCTAGCTTAATATTGAAAGAGTGTCATGTTGCACGTTTTATTAAAAATTTTTTCGTAATTTGTGGTTAGGCGGAGTGATCATTAATAATTAAATTACCTGTAAAACAAATTTAATTAAACAAAAGAAAACTGTTTGGATAATCAATAATATTTATGGCTATTGATCAAGGATCTATCTGCCTCCTGGCAATTCTGTCGAAGAAGACGATTGAAAGTCGGTTGTTTTATAAACATTACGCTTGTGCATTATGTAAGCGAGGCGGTAGAGAAACCTTGAAGATGTAATTCGTCGGTAAACATGGCGTGTTTTCTAAGATTTTACTGAATTTACGAGAGCAATATAAAGCTATTCTAGACGCAAAACAGAAAGCGATCTTTTCCAAAAAGCAATATAAAGAATAAATGCATTTTTAAGTAAAAATTTTGAAAGATTGAAAAATATTTTTGATTTAAAACTACGTATTTTGGATTAAAAATCAACAACGAGGTTTTTAATTAAATAAATTATCTAATTAAGCAATTTTCGTTTTTAAGTATATTTTTAATTGTGTTTGTTATTATATGAAAATATATTAATTATCTGTGCACGATTAAAGGATGTTTATATTTTGTTAATCTAAAAATTGGTATTTCTAATTTTTTTTTATTTAACTCTTAGTGACTGCTTCTCATTTAAAAAAAAAAACAAATATCTCAATTAATATGATCCGATATGTCACCATATTTGCTCATGCAGTAGCATAAAAAAACGGGAGACGATGAAATATTATCTTACTTTCTGCTCTTTGAGTATTAATTTCAGTCTTTAATATTGGTTTTTATTATTAATTTTAATATTTTTTTTATCTTGTATGAATTTTTTCCTTTAGGAATCACAAACATGCTTTCATGCTATCAGCATTTTACTCGATAAAAATTATACAATGTGGCAAAATCAAAGAGAATTTTAATAAAAAAAAAGAGCGAATAAATTATCAAAGTTGTCAGTGAAGGAAATAAAATATTCATATATCTTATAAACAAAAATATATAGCCTATTCATCATAATAAAAAGATATTATATACTTATTTTACATCCTAAAGTCTCTAAAGCATTAAAAAAAGAAGAAAGGTTGGAGTCATAATGTACCGGCGTTACGACGAATTAGCCATGTTCTGAAAATTTTCCACCGTCTATCTTCATGTCCCATTATTTATATTACAGAATCTTCTTCCATCTAAAAACAAAGTTGTATATAAATCACGTTTATTAGTGCATCGGTGTAGCAGGTGAGTTAAAAAAACAAAAGCAAACATACGAAAAGTTGTTAATCTGCCAATGGCAAACCAGCCAAATTGGAGAAAGTAAATTGGATAAAGGACAAGTCTTTCCACTTTGTAACATCAGTTAGTTTGCTAACGTACAAAGGTCTTAACAGAGCTATGCTCTAACCATTTCTTTCTCTTTAAATTAATTCTGTATTAATCTCTATCTGTACCATTAAAAGAACTTTAAAGACGATTTATTTTAATTATAAACTTTAACATGTTTAACAATATTAATTCAACGAAATCCTAGTGGCCGCACTTTCTAAATAAAATTAATCTTTAAAACTTTCTTATCTTTGTTGTTAATTAGAATTAAATTACAATTATTTTAAATAGTGAACCTCTATAAAATAGAATTTTTAAACCATAAGGATTATTAATTAATTAATATTTAAAATTATTAAGGAAAAATTACGAAAGGCTTGTTGGTCGAAGAGTATTTTGATACCACTAGTACCTAAAATGTTTAATTGCCTCAATTAGAAAGCCCCATAGTTAGCACCTCTCGTAAGACAACGTAGGAATAATTACTATAACTCGACAACTAAGTTAATTACTAGTATTTATTTAATTAAACATGCAAAAACTCCTAAGTGACACAAGCAGTGTGCATAACCGTGACATATAATTGACTCGGTGTAAGAGAAAAGATCTAGAGAATTTTTCTGACACCTTTATTGGTTGCATTAGGTCTGAAAACTTAAGCATCAGAGCCGACCAAGTTCCTCTTTCATTAAATTCTAGTTTGTTTAATTAGAAATGCATACTTGGTGTTTTATAGCACATGTCCTTAAACAAATTGGATAAAGTCGACTCTTTCGCTTCACAAGTATTGCACTTCAGAAGAGTCGAAAGCAGTAAAATAAAATATTTAATAATATAAATTTGTAACTATATCCTAAAATTAATTATACTCTTCTTTTATTCTGTCTTAAAGTTTAATAAAAATTTAGAATGCATTTTTATAACTTTATTATTAGTTTAACTTTTCGTGAAGTTTATAATGAGTTTCGAATACAGTTATAATTATTATCATAGTTTTAGTAAATTTAAGCTACATATTTTAATATATTAATTTATTTAGCCTCAAAATGAAATATTGAATCGAAAAATATGCCTGTAAAATTATAATTTTCATAGATAATAAAGAAACAAAAGCAAATACAATACTTTTGGCCTGAGTCTTAGGACCGGAAATATGAACAAAGAAAGGCTCGTTCTCTTTTCCCTCATTGGTTGAAATTGTGATAATGTGTAAGCATAGGAGTGTTCTTTTGCCTCCAGGCAATAGGCAGAACAAAACCAGAAAAGCTTTCTTTCACTGAATTTTCTATCTCACTCATCAGACCGAAAAATTTCATATTTGCATTGCGGATTGCTCTAAGCTTTAAAATTATGATATATCGTTTTCAAGTTCATCTTATAACTTGAAATATAAACTGCTGTTATAGAAATCGTACACTTTTAAAGTATTTTTATAATTTTATCTTAATTAGTTTATTTATTATTAAATTACAGTAACATTTCAACTCGTTTCCACTTTTGAGCACAGAACCTCCGCTGAAATGTCTCATTAATATTGGAAATTGAAACTTTATACTGCAAATAGTAATTTAGCATTACAATGTTACATGGAATAACAACAATTTTCTGATTTTAATTTTAAAGATTAGACTGTTATCGTATACGTTTATTTTTAAATATTGAATCAGATAAAAAATTATTCATTTTTTATTACGGATCAATAAAATTTGAAAATGATGAAAAAGTTTAATTCGGTAATTCGATTAATGTCTGATGGAAAAAAGTACTTTAAAAAAATTTAAGTCAGATAAATGAAGAATGAAATAAGCACATTAAAGACCAAGTAATTTTTCAACCAGGTCCATACAAGGTCGAAGCAAACTGTTCATCAGCGAACCATCGTACTTCTCGTAAAAATCGGGGCTATCAATCATAGATACTTGGCATTGGCTAGGCGAGGGGACACGAAATTGGAACGATAGTCCCCCTTCTGCTTGATAGGAGAAAATTTCTGATTGTGGTCTAGGCGCCCGATCCAACGGCGTGGGAAAATGATGTGTAATCTCCCTCAGTAGAATATTTTCTAAATCTTCCACCATCCCTTGTTCAAATTCGATTCAATATATTTAAAAAAAAGCACAAATAACGGAATAAAAATTCCTATATCGGGTAATTATTCTACATTCCATCGAATAAAACAGTCTTTGCAGCTATCAGCATCGTAACTAGGGAAGAAGAGATAAAGGTCTGATAACATTCCGACGAAGAATACCAATGACTAAACTCATTTGCATAATTATATTTGGAAAACAATCAATATTTTCTCATAAGTATAATCATCACCAAAATGTTCTAGTTATTGTAATAATAATGCAATATCATCACTATCAATTTTCTATTTAGAACAATAAAATATCGTGAAGGATCGATTAGAATTTTGACGTAGTGTACTTTTATGTGGACAACGACTCTACACTACGTATTGCACTCTAATAAAGTAAATCAATAAAGAGAAGACTGACTCAACATTTTGGTCAAAAAATCGATTTTTGTCAATAATCCTTACCGTGCAGTTGTATATACCGCAAAATCGAAATTTCTGCAGACCACAGAATCGATACGTAGCATACTTGTAACTTTATTCCGTCGAAAATTGCCTCCGGCTAAAGAATTCTCTCATATATTGGAATGACTACAACAAAGGAATATTAATAGATTAGCTTTATTAAATCTGTCAAACCCTGAGAGTTTCTTCTAAGTGCTTTCTCTCATTTATACGCTAATTTTGTAAAAATTTGTCGATTGAGAATCTACAATGCAAATGTGTTCCTGATTATAAATGCAGTTATATAATCATCCCACGTTTATAATCTATTAAGTTATAGAAAACCAACGATAACATTACATTTATTTTTTTTTAACCGGTTGTATTTTGAAAACTTATAAAATTAAATATTGCACTGATTTCGTTTTCTCTTACACTGTAGGACTCGTATGCGATTGTGAAGCAGAGAGTCGTTTTGGTAGTATTCCGTGCCTTTCATCTTGCTTAGATGAATTTTTTTTTCCTGATTTTCAATGCGGTAGTACCCAATACATAATCCCTGCACAACATTTCATCGAAATTGGACGATTGTTGCGAGAGTTATGGTGTTCCCATGATAGATGGAGGACAGACGGAATAACGAATGCAAATGCGCTTTCATTCCGAGAATAAATATTGAGGATTTGAATATTTTTAAATTAAACTGTAATAAAATAAATCTCATTTTTTATAGTTTATTTATATATATAACGTATTATTAATATTTTATGGTAAAAATATTACATTTAAATATATAGGCCCTATGTTTTTATTTTAAAGCGCAATATTTTATTAATTAAATAATTTTAAATAATAATATCTAAATAGTATTATATATATAAATAATATTAAATCTTNTAGAATTCTCCGCGTGTGCCCGAAGGACCGACAATCGAAAAAACGAATGAATGAATGATTTAGAAAGCATGTATTTTTACATTGTATTCGTACGATGGCCTAGAACTCTACTAAAGTTGTTAGTAGAAGCTAAGTACATTTTTCTCTGGTACAAAATACACACACAAACAGGGATACACAAAGGTATTCGCTACCATTGTTGGGTCGAACCGCGGCTAATGACCGCGCTGAACATAAACGATTGCCGAGGGGAAAAGAAGGCAGGGGACAAAAATAGGAAAACGAACCAGTATTTGCCACATCTCTCAAACATGTGACAGAATGTAAATAATTGATCCTGGTCAGCACAGTAGACGAAAAGTTAGTTTGGATTGACAGCCGTCACACACAGCTAAGACAAATTAGAAAATGGTGTGCCAACTTACACATATTGTATGGTGGCTTACACTCATTTCCAAGCAAATTTCCGTCTCTTTACCCCCTCCTAGGTAAAGCTGGCAGGCTCAGATGATTGGCTGTCTGTGTTTGTCACGTGAAGCACAAACACGCAAATCTCGGGCGTTGCTATTTTCTGATATAGACTAGAAAGTTCTTTCTTTTCCTTTTTTTCTCCAAGATGCTTTTTTTCCTTTCTCTATTATTGTCATTTTTATTTCTGCAAAAGCAATGATAAATCGAATTTCAAAATGATTTCGAATCGAAGAGTTTAAATAATATAAAGAAATAAAAGTTTAAAGAAAAGGATTTCGATCTATGGATTTGTACGGGAATAAAACTATTTATTATTTATAGCTTAAGAAACTTTAACTAGTTGCAATATCCGAATAGTATTCACATAAAAATAAAAAGTTTAAACGAATAAAAATTAAATATTTCTTTCGAAAGTAACTGAAAAAATAATAAAAGAAGAATTTAATTCTGAAAAAACTGTTATTTCTTTTTCTTCTTTTGAATCGTTTCTTAGAGCATGAAAAGATTCGATTCAACTCATTTTTCAATGCGAATTGATCCGATTCAGACAATTTTACTAGTCAAATACATTTAATTGATTTTTTTAGAGTATCTATTTTTACGAATTTCCTTTCTTACAAAACTGTATTTAGAATCTAACTATATAAATAAGTTTTGAAAGGCCTTAGGTAAAGTTTTAATTCGGAAATGTTTATTCTTCTGTGAATAAATTAGTTTAAAAAATTCTTAAATTATAAACTGAGGGGGTCGCTCCAAGTATGAATAATTCATGATATCTTTTTCCACCCAAATGCAACTTCTCTCTTGTTCTCTCACAAGCTTAATTTATCCTCGGATGACTGTGGATCGATGCATCGTTCTCGCCACAATTTGTTCATCGCCCAGTCCATTAATCAATTGTTTCACAATGGTCAACTCACAAAAGAAGGAAAAACGATGGCAAAAGAAACTGTAGCTCGGTACCAACAATGAGAGGTGAACAAGGTCAGATCTCTGTGCTCATAGAAGACAATGAACCTTTTGCTAGCTTTGTGGCGTTGTTTATACGCAATCATTGTTCCATTAGATATCTAACTTCTACAATCACGTTACCAAAAAGCTCCCAGTTGATAATTATAACATTGAATATCTAAAATTTTCACTATTATTTAGAATGTTTTAACGTAATTGAAGCTTATTTAAAGGCTAGAAAATAACGTTAAAGTGCATTAATTATACCTCTGGGAGCATTCAAACGACAGGCTGATGTAGTACTTTTGGTATTTGTATTGGCCCCATCGCACCTAGTTTCCAACAAACAAAACTATTATTTTTTAATACATTACTCTGCTCATTCTAGGTCATTTCGAAAGAGTTTAAAGATAAGTTTAAATAAAATTATAGGATGAAGTTTTATGTTTCATTACCAATTATTTAAATGGATAAATTTATTTATAAAGTAGCGAAAATAATGATCTCATTATAGACTTTTATAAACAGTAAGAGCATGTAACAAGTTTAAGTAAATACCATTAACATTAAAATTTTAAATAGGAGTAAATATTATGTCGATACGAGTTACAAATTTTATATAATTAAATTGTATTAATTAACGTAAAAGAGTTTTTAATTTGATCCACATGTGCATTAATTTAATTATTATAGTATTTTAAGAGATAATTTACAAACTTTTTAATGTAATATATATTTCACATTTTTCTGAAAATATACTTATACAGATAATGAGAAAAACATTAAAATGATAAAATCTAAAGAATATGGTAAGAGCAAACTTTACTCTTTTATATCTAAATTTATAATATTATACATTAAAGAGTATATTTTCTCTTAAGCTTCTCAATTAGCCACACCCAAGCTTACTGCAGTTTTTAAAAAAAAATAAATTCTGTTTTAGGTTTATAAATATTATATTATATCATACTATATTCATTTTTTTCTATCTTTTATATATATTATCCTATCTGCAGGCCTATATCGTAGTCCATAATGTATTTATATTTATGTATTTATTATTAGCAATTATATTCGGGATATATTAAAAGTTTAATTGCAGAAAAGCTAACTTTATAACACTAGAAAGAGATTTAACAAAAAGAAAAAACGAAAAGCAATTAGTCCTATTTTCATCGAAGTCAGCAAAAAAAATTAGCTTTCTCCTCCCCTCGCTTGTAAACTCATCCTAAATTTCAAGAATGCCGTAAGTCAAACAAACATGAATAATGGGGTTTGCACAATAAAAAGCAACAATGGAAGAAAAACTTTGCATCCGACGGAGTGCTTCACATAAATAAAACAGGTTTGACTTTTTACGTCAGCCATTCTGAATAATTGAAGTTTTTCTATAAAAATGTATTTCTGTAAATTATTTTCGAGTGTTATGTTGAAATTTACAAGATTGTGAAACTTTTCTTAAGCTTTAACTTAACATAAAATAAATGTTACAAGAAATATAACTTAAGTAAAATATTATATGCTGATAATATATAACATCGCATGGTAAACAAGATACATTCATGTCATAATTATATAGTAAATATTCTGTTTAAGACCATAAAAGATGTTGTGTAATAAACAGTGTAAACATATATATTTATTTTAAAATTATCCTTACGTGATAGAACTATTAAAACGTGTAAAAATCGATGAATAAGAATGATAGAGTAAATATCACATATAAGATTTAGGTAGAGGAGTATCTTAATAATAATATATGTATTAAAACCTCGAAATGTATAAGTTAATGAGCCTTAGATACAGTGATTATCGTTTAAATCTCATCCCTATTTATAATCTTAATATTTGACGGATGCAATAAACTTATTCAGCAATACTTTAGATGATCGTAAGTAAACAGATTATTAAATTAATTAATGCAAATTTACCGATCATGGTGCGTAAACTAGAAAGACCTTTTAAGTTTTAAAATCCAGTTACACAAGACAGATAAATCAACAATGATTTATATCAAATTTAACAACTTTAAAGTTTAGCCAATATTTCTTCGATCGTCAACTTTCAAATTCTAATCTAAATTTTATCTCAGTAATGAAAGAATTTTTCTTTCACTTTTCCTGCCATATTGAATTAGATACGGTGCAGGAAAAGAGGGAGAAGGGGAAGAGAAAAAATAGGAGGAGGAGGAGGAAAAAGATAAGAGTATATTAAAGAACACAATATTTTATCTATTATAGCTTTGAGATAGTAAGATTCAAACACGAGTGCTAACATTTTTCATTTGTATGCCGTCAAAACAGAAAAAGAGAACGAAATAATAAGAATGCAAATTGTCGCAGACGGCAATCTTGTTTCATTTGCATTGTGTCTTGACAATTTTGCTGCATTCGACAACCTTCAACTGTCTGGAAGAGTTTAATAACGGTAGAGTTGTAGCAAAGATTATTACTCTCTGCAGATAGAATGATTAGATTCGTCGGAAGTGTAGGAGGATGCTTTGAGAGAAGCCTCGCTAGTTGATAACCGCTCCAAGTCTTATGCTAAGGCAATGGAAGACAGGCGCATTATTTCTCGTTCAGTGGCCACTTCTGTATCTGTAATCAGAGGGCTAATGTTCCCGGCTGATGTTACGTAGGACCAAGCCGTGAAACATGCTTAGTTCTGCCTCAACGATCTTCTCTTTTCCGTACCATTACTACAGAAATCTCTGGCATTACAAATATCAAATCAGGATAGCATTCGGAGCTTTTTCTTATATAAATATGTAGACCCGGATGAATAAAACACAAGTTGGCCTTTATTGAATGTCTAAACCTAATTTTCTTCATAAAAATGAAGACTTCTTATCCCAACCTCGTACCATTAAACAGGTGTGCAACTTAGAATCTCGACAAATTCCAATTTTCTTTTTATATAAAAGAAATATATATATATCGATAAATTATTAATCGCTTATAGAATATTTTTATTTGCTCCGTAAATCCTTTTTAAAGTCTTAAAAGCGTGAAGAAAATCACCTTAAAGTGACGATAAAAGGCTTACAGAAATTGTTTAAAAATTAGAAGAATCGAAGCGCAACACAGTCTTATTTTCGATTAATTTATTGAATCTAGAATCTAATTTCCTGATAGCTTTTGTTGGGTTTGATAGATTTTGAAATAGCATTTAGAAGGTCACGAGTTCAGTTAAATCCGCCTTTTCAATTTCCAGTCATCGACCGTATCTCCCGACGATGTATGTAGTTATTAAAGTCGTGTCAACACCGTAATCATCATTACTGCCAGATTAGGAGTTTTCCTCACCCTAACAGAGTGACGTCATGAGGCGTAAAGTCTCGGCATTCTTGGCGATTTACCTCCGACATGAAATGATATTACTTGTCACTTCCGATTTACTTGACTGGGAAAAGTGCAGGCGGTGCTCTGTCGGAAATATCGTTGCACCTCGGTAAATATATTGATGAATCACCTATCCGATACTTACTGATAAAGAGGAAGAGCCATTTGTACTCTAATGTAGATACTTATAGTTATTTTGAGTGGGTTTTAATAATGCACAATGCACTAGAATATTGTTAAGACTCCGTTTGTAAACGTTAAGATTAAGAAGAATCGTATTTAAAGAGTGCAGAGTTATTTTTTAATGATACATCCGGAAAAAAATTTTAATTTATTTTAATTTATTAAAATAATTGAATTATTAATTAAAGTAATGTTATTTTGCTATATATAGAGATAGTGTTAATATACTTTTTTTCTTGCTTATTAACTCGTTGATTCAAATTTCTGGCAGGTATATAAAATATTTAGCAATATAATATTTATACAATTAGATTTTTATAAACGATCTTTTTAAAATTTGTGTATTTCAAAGAAATAAATGTTTTTAAATTACTATTTGATGATTTTAAATTGAGAAATCACTGAATAAATAATATGCTTGTAAGTACTATAGGAAATTTATTATTATTATTTTGTAAAATTTATGGAAAAATAGCGCAAATAATACAAAATATTTAGAATAAAATAAAACATATAATTACGCCAAAAATATTGTTAAACATTGATTTTCGTTCTTTTAATTTAATGAATTTAAGAAAAATATTATTATATTTTTCATATTTTTATTAATATTTCGGATATGTCATTAAATTTTTAATATTTTCAAATTAAAGTTTATTATCGTGATTCAAATAAAAACAATTTAAATGTAATTTTTAAACTCGTTGATCATTGTAAAATTTGTTAACATTTAAATAAATAATTAAAAGTTGGAATGTTGCGCTTTAATAAATTATTTGAAGTTCTGTTTTAATTAGAATTCTACAATTTATTACAGCCTTCTTCACAGACTTTAATTTCAACATTCTCAAATTGAAGTAATCGTTTGATAATTAAAAAATTAATATTTATTTCTTCTTTAATGTACTGTACATTTAAACAATTTTATATTATTTTAGGGATATTTTAACATTCGAATATCCCTGATCAAATTTTTGAAAACTGTCAGAAATAACAGCCTAAGCTCTACAGTAAGCAGGAGAAGTTTTCAGAATTTCTTCTTTCAGAAATTTTAAATTGGGAGTCTTGCAAAAAAAAAAAAAACGATTCTCTAGGTAACTCTGGTCTATAGGTAAAAGTTTTAAAATAGAAATAAAAAGTCGAATCCTTAAACAACGGTTTCAGTTTAAAAATTTTAAAAATTATCATTAAAATATTGTGAATATAAATTTCTAAATATATCTATAATTTTTTAGTTTCTTTAGCGGAAATGAAAAATTATTCTGATAAAAATATTTCATAGAAATACTCTAGTGTAATTACACAATTTTTCAAAATACAATTTACACAAAAAAAAAGTGTATATAAAGCTTAAAAATAGATTTTTATAAATAATTTGCGAATATTTTAAAGATTTGAAATATTATGATAATTGGGCTTTAGGGATTTTTCTGTCGTCTTTTCTCTTTTGGAAAAGTTTAATTTACTTCATGAATAATAATGAAGTGTAGATTTAAATATGATAGATTTTATACTGCCTTATACTAATGGACATCAAGAATACGTTTATCTAGATTACATATATAGAAAAGGCTGCGTGTCTTATAAATTGAATTAAAAAAGTCGAATTAAATTATCCTTTTAATGATTTCGATCAAAATATAATATTCTTTAAATTAATTTAAGAAATACAAAGAATCAGCGTAATATAGATGATATATTCCATATTGTAATGCGTGATGGTTAAGAGATGAAAATGCCATTCACAATTTCGATTAAGTTTAAAGAGAAATTTAATTTGAAAAAAATTAATATAAATTGTTGTAGATCAACAGCATCTGTTATGAGTTAAGTAAACTCATTGTGGTTAAATATAATTACAGTTTACCCTTTTATAGTCACGGACGCCTCTGTGGAAAATCTGTGGCCAAGCGTGTCGAGACCTATTGACCCCAGACACGGAAGAGCGGTGTAGCTCAATGTCAACAACAGCTATGGCGGTTCCTGCTACCAAGTTCTGCTTCACCAATTTTAGCTGTAAAGCAGTGCGGCTTCCCGCGATCACTTAGGCGAAGGATGAGATGCATCCAAATGAAATCAGCAGCAGTCATCCCTAATGCCTTCCGATTGTCAAAACAAACTTCGACTTTGACCGCAGTCTACATAGATTCGAGTCTTGTGCAAATATAGGGCCTATGACAAACTCTTGTCTTCTCCACTAAAAATCCTGTTAAGATAATCTAATAATGTTATCCTCGTGTTCACTTAATCAGCGTGATCTCATCATATCTAAATATATATAGTATAGTCTATATATATAAACCAGCACACTCGATGTAGAATCGATGGAGAGTTTGTTTAAATTTTACTTAAAAATAAACTGAAAAACTCGAATGATTAAAGAAAATTGCTTTTTTTTTCGAATGTTGTAAATGGTGTGTTTTTATTCCGTTCGATTCTACAATATTAAATCACGAGAGAGATCGATTTTTGCAGAGTATCACTTCTCCTTCCTTTGTGCAAATGGTTCAACTGATTCATCTCTTAATGTCATCGTGTGACTAGATCGAAACGTTTTGTAATTGGTGTTAATTCCCAATTCTACGCGAACGAAACTTGGTCACGCGTGCAAACAGGACATTGACTTCGTTTTGTTCAGAGCCCTGAGGGGATAATGAAGGACGATAGCAACATCTGAACTCTGTAATTCGACAACAGGTCAGAGAGCTACTTCAACATTTAACCTACACCTCTTACAGTATCGAAGAAAATTTAGTAAATATGCTAACTAAAGGCGCTTTAAACATTACTTAATATCTTTTGTAATTTAACTCTTAAGCTATTATCTCGAACTAAGTGGATAAAGATAATAACTGATATTGTTCGCAATAATTTCTTGAATGACTTTATATATTAAAAACATAATTAGATGCTTGAAAATTTTTAGTTTTTGTTAAACAAGCCGCGAATCCATTAAAAACGTTTCAATAAAAATATTATGGAAATTTTAATCACTTTCATAGAATATGCGAAGAAAAAGCGCGTGTTTTTTTCCTCTTTATTATAAGTAAGAGTCTTTCAAATCGATAAATGTTACCAGCCTATGATATCGAAAAATATCATAAGAAAATTAATGTTATGGAAGTAAAACTAGGTCACAACTTTGGTAAAGATTAAAAACTGGAAATGTCGTACAGGAAAGGCGTTGGAACATGTCAGGCTCAGCTGTTACCAAGATAAAGCGTTGCTTCCTATTATTGTGATTAATAAGAAGATCAAAGTATAAATCTTGACAAATCTTAACTTTAGAAAAAGTTCGAAAAATGGCGGCTCTACACATAAACTTCTTAATTTTTATGACATTTTGTCGAGATAGAAACGGTTAACTTCTTAAACTGTTGTATCTGTCCATCTCTTTTCTTTCGTACGATTTCCCCCTTAATAATATATTTCGATACACTTAATAATGTTTAATGATACATCGGGTCTTTTGATCCGCACGTACAAGTTCAACTGAGTTTATTAATCTAGAAAGAGATCAACGTTTACGATGATCAAGTACTGTAAAAAAATAATAATTAGTCTAAGTTTAGGAATGGTATGTCTCTGAGAAAGTTATTTTTGGTAAAATATTTTATCATCCTGCTTCTGTTTGTCATTAAAAAGGAAAAAAGACCGCGTTAGTCATTAAAGAAGACAACTTAAAAATGTTAAACAATTCCATTGCTTAGCTACTGTTTAATTAAAACAAGGGGAAAAAAGGTTGAAGCCCATAAAAAAAAGTCGAAAGAATTGTTAAAATGTTCGAGAAAAGCTCGAAGTTATAATTTAAAGAAAATTTTCAGATGTAAAACCATAACAGATCTATATAAATCATCCCGAAACAAATCGATGATCCAGAAGCATCTCTACATTTTTATTGCCTCTCTGAGCCAAAATTCTCAACAAGACTGTTAGCGTATATTCTAATAGACCTGTCATCACCACTCTTTGTTGAGCATCGGGAAGCAGGCCTTAAAACGCATTCCGAATTTATGAAATTTATTCAACACGGAGCTCCTTCGAGACATTTGCATTTTATGACCCCGCGTTTTCAATAGAAATGAGCAAATATTCTTCTTTAATATTTTTATATAACAAAAATTTAAATACACACTTTTTTCTTGGATGTGTTTATTATGACTTGTCATTTTTTATGCGCTTCTCATTGCTATTAATTTCGTAGAAATTGATTTTCGCTGGAAGAAAAACGTTTTCCGTTATCGTTTTTTCTAACTAGAAATTAAAAGATGGTAAGTATAGATTCAATGAAGTTAATTGCGTATCTGTACCTTTAAAAGGTATTAACAAATGGACATCGGGAGCAATACTAATAAAAGAAAAATAGCATGTATAGGTCGTGATCCTGTTTTTAGCTACACGTTTATCCGACAAATTGCAGAATAAGAAACAAGCCGTTTTTCTCGTAAGCCTATTTAAGCAGTAATTCAACCAAGAAACATTCTTTTCGGTACAGAAATGGCATGAAGATATGGAGGAACTCACTCAGAAAAGAAAGCCGGTCCGACATAGCGAGGCAAGTCACGTGTACATAGACGCGGGGTAACTGATTTCTCTGCCCTGTTCTCACCCTCCCACTATCGTGCCATTTCCTTACTATCCCGTTCTCTCGTAGCGGGGCATGATACATCGCCCATCTCCAACGATCAAATGACACTACTTAGGAGGGTAGCTACGTTCCTGTCTAGAATCCTTATAGTGTCATAATTGTAGACGTCTGATTGTATGGCGCTCACGTTCGTGTTTTGCATGCTCCCCGAAAGACCAAGTAAAAGAATTGGATTAGGTAGGGAGAATGCAGGGCAAGCTAAAATCAAACTGGGCATCGTGAGTACATCACAATGACCTCTGTTGCCAGCCACGACACTACAGATATGTCTGTCCATTTCTGTCTTGTTTTATTTTTTCGCAATCAATGTCCCCTAGGATATAGAGAGAATTGGACGATTTCTCCGCGGTGTATTTATAGTTACTAGATCCACGTATTTTGTCAATTCAATCTCTTCATTATTGCGATAAATCTGACTAAATCTATCTAGCCATTAGCGAATTTCCAAAATGTTATTACTTCTGTCTACTTTCTAAATAAAATACCAACAACATAAGCTATATATATTTTTCTTCGGGCATCTCCATATCCTAATATAACTAGATATAGCTGTAATTTAATGCAAAGTCAATGTATCTCTTATGTTAAATTATTTTCTATTTAAACGATCTTAATATGTATAAAATTCCAGCAATTTTTTCGATATTTAGAACTGCGAATGCTACTAAAGTTTTAATGTACTGTACTTCTATGATAATATAGTATTATTCTTTTTAATTACCTTCGGTCTTTTTAAGAGAAATTCCAGCGATTTTAGCGGGGCAAATGGCATTTTTCTTTCGCTCTGGTAGTAAGAGAAATTGCTAATTTGACTTCTTCCTTTTATGAAGGAGGATGATTGAGCGTCTCTAATATGGTGGCAGCAATTGCTCTCAGCGCCATCTTCCTGGCAAATCTGATAATTTATAGCTTAATTAGACGGATCCCTTCCCACGGGAAGTGACGTCACGACAATTTTCACGCATTTCTCCATGAAATATCTCTGCAGAGATTTCGGTTTTGCTTGATGATTTTTGGTTAAATCAAAATCTGTCTTTACTTTTTAATATTTTTTTTATTAAAAGAAATAGTGAATTTATTATCTAATTTACAGGATTTATACGCTAATGCATCAATATAATTCAAGTTGTACATAAAATATGAGAATAAAATACAATTTAAAAATATTAATCAGTCGCGCTCTATGGAAAATTCGTGACGAGTACGTGATTCGAAGTTACTAATTACGATCACAGATGGCGTAATATTTGTGATTTTCGTGTGAATTTGTAGTTTACAATTAATTTTAATTATAATTTAACATGATTTTTATCATTATTGATTCGATTTATTTACATTATTTTAAATTTTTGAGTAAATTACTTAGAAAAATGCATTTACAACACAAAAAATTTCATTTCGACGAAAAGAGGCACTAAATTCGTTTATGATCCTGAAATGGTGGCTAATTTCAATTTGTAAACTGCAAAAAAATAAATATAATATAAGCCAATTTTCTAAAAAAAATTGAGAAATTTCTAAACATTAATCCCCTTCTTATCACTTTTTCTTTACTTTGAAGTGCATTCCTTTTCTTTGCAATCTCTGGAAACACAGCTTCAGATTGGTTTTTATTGCAGGAATCAGCAAATATGTCCTTCAGTATAAGCCATCCTTCCAAACTCAAAATGCTACAGATATATTTGCCTCTAGCAGTGATATTGGTGAATTATATCTGCGAAGTTTTAACGGCTTACTGTACTTTCGAATAAATGGTATAAATTCTTCCTTTTCTGATATATATATAAAATAAAAATAAAAATAAAAAATGTAAGATGAAAAAGGATATTTTAAATTATTATATACTTTTGTAATTTTTCATGTTTTCTGCACTTTTTTCTTTAAAAAGTTACATAGAGTTTATCTTTAAATGGTTTAAAATTAAAATAAAAGTATATAATAATATTAGTGTGTGTATATATATACGTACAGTGTGGGGATTTTTTTATAAAAGACACGCGTGTCAAAGTCACGTGACTTTGATGGTCACGTTCGGGGAAAGGATCTGTTCTCAGAAAAACGGTATTTTGCACTCACAAGTCAGTTCAATCGACTTCTTTATACACTTCTCCTTTCCTTGTTTTTTAAATTGTTGTTAATGATAATTTTATATTANCTATATTCTTTTTTTCTATCTTTTATATATATTATCCTATCTGCAGGCCTATATCGTAGTCCATAATGTATTTATATTTATGTATTTATTATTAGCAATTATATTCGGGATATATTAAAAGTTTAATTGCAGAAAAGCTAACTTTATAACACTAGAAAGAGATTTAACAAAAAGAAAAAACGAAAAGCAATTAGTCCTATTTTCATCGAAGTCAGCAAAAAAAATTAGCTTTCTCCTCCCCTCGCTTGTAAACTCATCCTAAATTTCAAGAATGCCGTAAGTCAAACAAACATGAATAATGGGGTTTGCACAATAAAAAGCAACAATGGAAGAAAAACTTTGCATCCGACGGAGTGCTTCACATAAATAAAACAGGTTTGACTTTTTACGTCAGCCATTCTGAATAATTGAAGTTTTTCTATAAAAATGTATTTCTGTAAATTATTTTCGAGTGTTATGTTGAAATTTACAAGATTGTGAAACTTTTCTTAAGCTTTAACTTAACATAAAATAAATGTTACAAGAAATATAACTTAAGTAAAATATTATATGCTGATAATATATAACATCGCATGGTAAACAAGATACATTCATGTCATAATTATATAGTAAATATTCTGTTTAAGACCATAAAAGATGTTGTGTAATAAACAGTGTAAACATATATATTTATTTTAAAATTATCCTTACGTGATAGAACTATTAAAACGTGTAAAAATCGATGAATAAGAATGATAGAGTAAATATCACATATAAGATTTAGGTAGAGGAGTATCTTAATAATAATATATGTATTAAAACCTCGAAATGTATAAGTTAATGAGCCTTAGATACAGTGATTATCGTTTAAATCTCATCCCTATTTATAATCTTAATATTTGACGGATGCAATAAACTTATTCAGCAATACTTTAGATGATCGTAAGTAAACAGATTATTAAATTAATTAATGCAAATTTACCGATCATGGTGCGTAAACTAGAAAGACCTTTTAAGTTTTAAAATCCAGTTACACAAGACAGATAAATCAACAATGATTTATATCAAATTTAACAACTTTAAAGTTTAGCCAATATTTCTTCGATCGTCAACTTTCAAATTCTAATCTAAATTTTATCTCAGTAATGAAAGAATTTTTCTTTCACTTTTCCTGCCATATTGGATTAGATACGGTGCAGGAAAAGAGGGAGAAGGGGAAGAGAAAAAATAGGAGGAGGAGGAGGAAAAAGATAAGAGTATATTAAAGAACACAATATTTTATCTATTATAGCTTTGAGATAGTAAGATTCAAACACGAGTGCTAACATTTTTCATTTGTATGCCGTCAAAACAGAAAAAGAGAACGAAATAATAAGAATGCAAATTGTCGCAGACGGCAATCTTGTTTCATTTGCATTGTGTCTTGACAATTTTGCTGCATTCGACAACCTTCAACTGTCTGGAAGAGTTTAATAACGGTAGAGTTGTAGCAAAGATTATTACTCTCTGCAGATAGAATGATTAGATTCGTCGGAAGTGTAGGAGGATGCTTTGAGAGAAGCCTCGCTAGTTGATAACCGCTCCAAGTCTTATGCTAAGGCAATGGAAGACAGGCGCATTATTTCTCGTTCAGTGGCCACTTCTGTATCTGTAATCAGAGGGCTAATGTTCCCGGCTGATGTTACGTAGGACCAAGCCGTGAAACATGCTTAGTTCTGCCTCAACGATCTTCTCTTTTCCGTACCATTACTACAGAAATCTCTGGCATTACAAATATCAAATCAGGATAGCATTCGGAGCTTTTTCTTATATAAATATGTAGACCCGGATGAATAAAACACAAGTTGGCCTTTATTGAATGTCTAAACCTAATTTTCTTCATAAAAATGAAGACTTCTTATCCCAACCTCGTACCATTAAACAGGTGTGCAACTTAGAATCTCGACAAATTCCAATTTTCTTTTTATATAAAAGAAATATATATATATCGATAAATTATTAATCGCTTATAGAATATTTTTATTTGCTCCGTAAATCCTTTTTAAAGTCTTAAAAGCGTGAAGAAAATCACCTTAAAGTGACGATAAAAGGCTTACAGAAATTGTTTAAAAATTAGAAGAATCGAAGCGCAACACAGTCTTATTTTCGATTAATTTATTGAATCTAGAATCTAATTTCCTGATAGCTTTTGTTGGGTTTGATAGATTTTGAAATAGCATTTAGAAGGTCACGAGTTCAGTTAAATCCGCCTTTTCAATTTCCAGTCATCGACCGTATCTCCCGACGATGTATGTAGTTATTAAAGTCGTGTCAACACCGTAATCATCATTACTGCCAGATTAGGAGTTTTCCTCACCCTAACAGAGTGACGTCATGAGGCGTAAAGTCTCGGCATTCTTGGCGATTTACCTCCGACATGAAATGATATTACTTGTCACTTCCGATTTACTTGACTGGGAAAAGTGCAGGCGGTGCTCTGTCGGAAATATCGTTGCACCTCGGTAAATATATTGATGAATCACCTATCCGATACTTACTGATAAAGAGGAAGAGCCATTTGTACTCTAATGTAGATACTTATAGTTATTTTGAGTGGGTTTTAATAATGCACAATGCACTAGAATATTGTTAAGACTCCGTTTGTAAACGTTAAGATTAAGAAGAATCGTATTTAAAGAGTGCAGAGTTATTTTTTAATGATACATCCGGAAAAAAATTTTAATTTATTTTAATTTATTAAAATAATTGAATTATTAATTAAAGTAATGTTATTTTGCTATATATAGAGATAGTGTTTATATCTTTTATATATATTATCCTATCTGCAGGCCTATATCGTACTCCATAATGTATTTATATTTATGTATTTATTATTAGCAATTATATTCGGGATATATTAAAAGTTTAATTGCAGAAAAGCTAACTTTATAACACTAGAAAGAGATTTAACAAAAAGAAAAAACGAAAAGCAATTAGTCCTATTTTCATCGAAGTCAGCAAAAAAAATTAGCTTTCTCCTCCCCTCGCTTGTAAACTCATCCTAAATTTCAAGAATGCCGTAAGTCAAACAAACATGAATAATGGGGTTTGCACAATAAAAAGCAACAATGGAAGAAAAACTTTGCATCCGACGGAGTGCTTCACATAAATAAAACAGGTTTGACTTTTTACGTCAGCCATTCTGAATAATTGAAGTTTTTCTATAAAAATGTATTTCTGTAAATTATTTTCGAGTGTTATGTTGAAATTTACAAGATTGTGAAACTTTTCTTAAGCTTTAACTTAACATAAAATAAATGTTACAAGAAATATAACTTAAGTAAAATATTATATGCTGATAATATATAACATCGCATGGTAAACAAGATACATTCATGTCATAATTATATAGTAAATATTCTGTTTAAGACCATAAAAGATGTTGTGTAATAAACAGTGTAAACATATATATTTATTTTAAAATTATCCTTACGTGATAGAACTATTAAAACGTGTAAAAATCGATGAATAAGAATGATAGAGTAAATATCACATATAAGATTTAGGTAGAGGAGTATCTTAATAATAATATATGTATTAAAACCTCGAAATGTATAAGTTAATGAGCCTTAGATACAGTGATTATCGTTTAAATCTCATCCCTATTTATAATCTTAATATTTGACGGATGCAATAAACTTATTCAGCAATACTTTAGATGATCGTAAGTAAACAGATTATTAAATTAATTAATGCAAATTTACCGATCATGGTGCGTAAACTAGAAAGACCTTTTAAGTTTTAAAATCCAGTTACACAAGACAGATAAATCAACAATGATTTATATCAAATTTAACAACTTTAAAGTTTAGCCAATATTTCTTCGATCGTCAACTTTCAAATTCTAATCTAAATTTTATCTCAGTAATGAAAGAATTTTTCTTTCACTTTTCCTGCCATATTGAATTAGATACGGTGCAGGAAAAGAGGGAGAAGGGGAAGAGAAAAAATAGGAGGAGGAGGAGGAAAAAGATAAGAGTATATTAAAGAACACAATATTTTATCTATTATAGCTTTGAGATAGTAAGATTCAAACACGAGTGCTAACATTTTTCATTTGTATGCCGTCAAAACAGAAAAAGAGAACGAAATAATAAGAATGCAAATTGTCGCAGACGGCAATCTTGTTTCATTTGCATTGTGTCTTGACAATTTTGCTGCATTCGACAACCTTCAACTGTCTGGAAGAGTTTAATAACGGTAGAGTTGTAGCAAAGATTATTACTCTCTGCAGATAGAATGATTAGATTCGTCGGAAGTGTAGGAGGATGCTTTGAGAGAAGCCTCGCTAGTTGATAACCGCTCCAAGTCTTATGCTAAGGCAATGGAAGACAGGCGCATTATTTCTCGTTCAGTGGCCACTTCTGTATCTGTAATCAGAGGGCTAATGTTCCCGGCTGATGTTACGTAGGACCAAGCCGTGAAACATGCTTAGTTCTGCCTCAACGATCTTCTCTTTTCCGTACCATTACTACAGAAATCTCTGGCATTACAAATATCAAATCAGGATAGCATTCGGAGCTTTTTCTTATATAAATATGTAGACCCGGATGAATAAAACACAAGTTGGCCTTTATTGAATGTCTAAACCTAATTTTCTTCATAAAAATGAAGACTTCTTATCCCAACCTCGTACCATTAAACAGGTGTGCAACTTAGAATCTCGACAAATTCCAATTTTCTTTTTATATAAAAGAAATATATATATATCGATAAATTATTAATCGCTTATAGAATATTTTTATTTGCTCCGTAAATCCTTTTTAAAGTCTTAAAAGCGTGAAGAAAATCACCTTAAAGTGACGATAAAAGGCTTACAGAAATTGTTTAAAAATTAGAAGAATCGAAGCGCAACACAGTCTTATTTTCGATTAATTTATTGAATCTAGAATCTAATTTCCTGATAGCTTTTGTTGGGTTTGATAGATTTTGAAATAGCATTTAGAAGGTCACGAGTTCAGTTAAATCCGCCTTTTCAATTTCCAGTCATCGACCGTATCTCCCGACGATGTATGTAGTTATTAAAGTCGTGTCAACACCGTAATCATCATTACTGCCAGATTAGGAGTTTTCCTCACCCTAACAGAGTGACGTCATGAGGCGTAAAGTCTCGGCATTCTTGGCGATTTACCTCCGACATGAAATGATATTACTTGTCACTTCCGATTTACTTGACTGGGAAAAGTGCAGGCGGTGCTCTGTCGGAAATATCGTTGCACCTCGGTAAATATATTGATGAATCACCTATCCGATACTTACTGATAAAGAGGAAGAGCCATTTGTACTCTAATGTAGATACTTATAGTTATTTTGAGTGGGTTTTAATAATGCACAATGCACTAGAATATTGTTAAGACTCCGTTTGTAAACGTTAAGATTAAGAAGAATCGTATTTAAAGAGTGCAGAGTTATTTTTTAATGATACATCCGGAAAAAAATTTTAATTTATTTTAATTTATTAAAATAATTGAATTATTAATTAAAGTAATGTTATTTTGCTATATATAGAGATAGTGTTAATATACTTTTTTTCTTGCTTATTAACTCGTTGATTCAAATTTCTGGCAGGTATATAAAATATTTAGCAATATAATATTTATACAATTAGATTTTTATAAACGATCTTTTTAAAATTTGTGTATTTCAAAGAAATAAATGTTTTTAAATTACTATTTGATGATTTTAAATTGAGAAATCACTGAATAAATAATATGCTTGTAAGTACTATAGGAAATTTATTATTATTATTTTGTAAAATTTATGGAAAAATAGCGCAAATAATACAAAATATTTAGAATAAAATAAAACATATAATTACGCCAAAAATATTGTTAAACATTGATTTTCGTTCTTTTAATTTAATGAATTTAAGAAAAATATTATTATATTTTTCATATTTTTATTAATATTTCGGATATGTCATTAAATTTTTAATATTTTCAAATTAAAGTTTATTATCGTGATTCAAATAAAAACAATTTAAATGTAATTTTTAAACTCGTTGATCATTGTAAAATTTGTTAACATTTAAATAAATAATTAAAAGTTGGAATGTTGCGCTTTAATAAATTATTTGAAGTTCTGTTTTAATTAGAATTCTACAATTTATTACAGCCT
This sequence comes from Centruroides sculpturatus, assembly GCF_000671375.1. NCBI lineage: Eukaryota > Metazoa > Arthropoda > Arachnida > Scorpiones > Buthidae > Centruroides > Centruroides sculpturatus. The sequence goes on along the minus strand of NW_019384355.1, from coordinate 377,182 downwards.
TCTTCACAGACTTTAATTTCAACATTCTCAAATTGAAGTAATCGTTTGATAATTAAAAAATTAATATTTATTTCTTCTTTAATGTACTGTACATTTAAACAATTTTATATTATTTTAGGGATATTTTAACATTCGAATATCCCTGATCAAATTTTTGAAAACTGTCAGAAATAACAGCCTAAGCTCTACAGTAAGCAGGAGAAGTTTTCAGAATTTCTTCTTTCAGAAATTTTAAATTGGGAGTCTTGCAAAAAAAAAAAAAACGATTCTCTAGGTAACTCTGGTCTATAGGTAAAAGTTTTAAAATAGAAATAAAAAGTCGAATCCTTAAACAACGGTTTCAGTTTAAAAATTTTAAAAATTATCATTAAAATATTGTGAATATAAATTTCTAAATATATCTATAATTTTTTAGTTTCTTTAGCGGAAATGAAAAATTATTCTGATAAAAATATTTCATAGAAATACTCTAGTGTAATTACACAATTTTTCAAAATACAATTTACACAAAAAAAAAGTGTATATAAAGCTTAAAAATAGATTTTTATAAATAATATGCGAATATTTTAAAGATTTGAAATATTATGATAATTGGGCTTTAGGGATTTTTCTGTCGTCTTTTCTCTTTTGGAAAAGTTTAATTTACTTCATGAATAATAATGAAGTGTAGATTTAAATATGATAGATTTTATACTGCCTTATACTAATGGACATCAAGAATACGTTTATCTAGATTACATATATAGAAAAGGCTGCGTGTCTTATAAATTGAATTAAAAAAGTCGAATTAAATTATCCTTTTAATGATTTCGATCAAAATATAATATTCTTTAAATTAATTTAAGAAATACAAAGAATCAGCGTAATATAGATGATATATTCCATATTGTAATGCGTGATGGTTAAGAGATGAAAATGCCATTCACAATTTCGATTAAGTTTAAAGAGAAATTTAATTTGAAAAAAATTAATATAAATTGTTGTAGATCAACAGCATCTGTTATGAGTTAAGTAAACTCATTGTGGTTAAATATAATTACAGTTTACCCTTTTATAGTCACGGACGCCTCTGTGGAAAATCTGTGGCCAAGCGTGTCGAGACCTATTGACCCCAGACACGGAAGAGCGGTGTAGCTCAATGTCAACAACAGCTATGGCGGTTCCTGCTACCAAGTTCTGCTTCACCAATTTTAGCTGTAAAGCAGTGCGGCTTCCCGCGATCACTTAGGCGAAGGATGAGATGCATCCAAATGAAATCAGCAGCAGTCATCCCTAATGCCTTCCGATTGTCAAAACAAACTTCGACTTTGACCGCAGTCTACATAGATTCGAGTCTTGTGCAAATATAGGGCCTATGACAAACTCTTGTCTTCTCCACTAAAAATCCTGTTAAGATAATCTAATAATGTTATCCTCGTGTTCACTTAATCAGCGTGATCTCATCATATCTAAATATATATAGTATAGTCTATATATATAAACCAGCACACTCGATGTAGAATCGATGGAGAGTTTGTTTAAATTTTACTTAAAAATAAACTGAAAAACTCGAATGATTAAAGAAAATTGCCTTTTTTTTCGAATGTTGTAAATGGTGTGTTTTTATTCCGTTCGATTCTACAATATTAAATCACGAGAGAGATCGATTTTTGCAGAGTATCACTTCTCCTTCCTTTGTGCAAATGGTTCAACTGATTCATCTCTTAATGTCATCGTGTGACTAGATCGAAACGTTTTGTAATTGGTGTTAATTCCCAATTCTACGCGAACGAAACTTGGTCACGCGTGCAAACAGGACATTGACTTCGTTTTGTTCAGAGCCCTGAGGGGATAATGAAGGACGATAGCAACATCTGAACTCTGTAATTCGACAACAGGTCAGAGAGCTACTTCAACATTTAACCTACACCTCTTACAGTATCGAAGAAAATTTAGTAAATATGCTAACTAAAGGCGCTTTAAACATTACTTAATATCTTTTGTAATTTAACTCTTAAGCTATTATCTCGAACTAAGTGGATAAAGATAATAACTGATATTGTTCGCAATAATTTCTTGAATGACTTTATATATTAAAAACATAATTAGATGCTTGAAAATTTTTAGTTTTTGTTAAACAAGCCGCGAATCCATTAAAAACGTTTCAATAAAAATATTATGGAAATTTTAATCACTTTCATAGAATATGCGAAGAAAAAGCGCGTGTTTTTTTTCCTCTTTATTATAAGTAAGAGTCTTTCAAATCGATAAATGTTACCAGCCTATGATATCGAAAAATATCATAAGAAAATTAATGTTATGGAAGTAAAACTAGGTCACAACTTTGGTAAAGATTAAAAACTGGAAATGTCGTACAGGAAAGGCGTTGGAACATGTCAGGCTCAGCTGTTACCAAGATAAAGCGTTGCTTCCTATTATTGTGATTAATAAGAAGATCAAAGTATAAATCTTGACAAATCTTAACTTTAGAAAAAGTTCGAAAAATGGCGGCTCTACACATAAACTTCTTAATTTTTATGACATTTTGTCGAGATAGAAACGGTTAACTTCTTAAACTGTTGTATCTGTCCATCTCTTTTCTTTCGTACGATTTCCCCCTTAATAATATATTTCGATACACTTAATAATGTTTAATGATACATCGGGTCTTTTGATCCGCACGTACAAGTTCAACTGAGTTTATTAATCTAGAAAGAGATCAACGTTTACGATGATCAAGTACTGTAAAAAAATAATAATTAGTCTAAGTTTAGGAATGGTATGTCTCTGAGAAAGTTATTTTTGGTAAAATATTTTATCATCCTGCTTCTGTTTGTCATTAAAAAGGAAAAAAGACCGCGTTAGTCATTAAAGAAGACAACTTAAAAATGTTAAACAATTCCATTGCTTAGCTACTGTTTAATTAAAACAAGGGGAAAAAAGGTTGAAGCCCATAAAAAAAAGTCGAAAGAATTGTTAAAATGTTCGAGAAAAGCTCGAAGTTATAATTTAAAGAAAATTTTCAGATGTAAAACCATAACAGATCTATATAAATCATCCCGAAACAAATCGATGATCCAGAAGCATCTCTACATTTTTATTGCCTCTCTGAGCCAAAATTCTCAACAAGACTGTTAGCGTATATTCTAATAGACCTGTCATCACCACTCTTTGTTGAGCATCGGGAAGCAGGCCTTAAAACGCATTCCGAATTTATGAAATTTATTCAACACGGAGCTCCTTCGAGACATTTGCATTTTATGACCCCGCGTTTTCAATAGAAATGAGCAAATATTCTTCTTTAATATTTTTATATAACAAAAATTTAAATACACACTTTTTTCTTGGATGTGTTTATTATGACTTGTCATTTTTTATGCGCTTCTCATTGCTATTAATTTCGTAGAAATTGATTTTCGCTGGAAGAAAAACGTTTTCCGTTATCGTTTTTTCTAACTAGAAATTAAAAGATGGTAAGTATAGATTCAATGAAGTTAATTGCGTATCTGTACCTTTAAAAGGTATTAACAAATGGACATCGGGAGCAATACTAATAAAAGAAAAATAGCATGTATAGGTCGTGATCCTGTTTTTAGCTACACGTTTATCCGACAAATTGCAGAATAAGAAACAAGCCGTTTTTCTCGTAAGCCTATTTAAGCAGTAATTCAACCAAGAAACATTCTTTTCGGTACAGAAATGGCATGAAGATATGGAGGAACTCACTCAGAAAAGAAAGCCGGTCCGACATAGCGAGGCAAGTCACGTGTACATAGACGCGGGGTAACTGATTTCTCTGCCCTGTTCTCACCCTCCCACTATCGTGCCATTTCCTTACTATCCCGTTCTCTCGTAGCGGGGCATGATACATCGCCCATCTCCAACGATCAAATGACACTACTTAGGAGGGTAGCTACGTTCCTGTCTAGAATCCTTATAGTGTCATAATTGTAGACGTCTGATTGTATGGCGCTCACGTTCGTGTTTTGCATGCTCCCCGAAAGACCAAGTAAAAGAATTGGATTAGGTAGGGAGAATGCAGGGCAAGCTAAAATCAAACTGGGCATCGTGAGTATCACAATGACCTCTGTTGCCAGCCACGACACTACAGATATGTCTGTCCATTTCTGTCTTGTTTTATTTTTTCGCAATCAATGTCCCCTAGGATATAGAGAGAATTGGACGATTTCTCCGCGGTGTATTTATAGTTACTAGATCCACGTATTTTGTCAATTCAATCTCTTCATTATTGCGATAAATCTGACTAAATCTATCTAGCCATTAGCGAATTTCCAAAATGTTATTACTTCTGTCTACTTTCTAAATAAAATACCAACAACATAAGCTATATATATTTTTCTTCGGGCATCTCCATATCCTAATATAACTAGATATAGCTGTAATTTAATGCAAAGTCAATGTATCTCTTATGTTAAATTATTTTCTATTTAAACGATCTTAATATGTATAAAATTCCAGCAATTTTTTCGATATTTAGAACTGCGAATGCTACTAAAGTTTTAATGTACTGTACTTCTATGATAATATAGTATTATTCTTTTTAATTACCTTCGGTCTTTTTAAGAGAAATTCCAGCGATTTTAGCGGGGCAAATGGCATTTTTCTTTCGCTCTGGTAGTAAGAGAAATTGCTAATTTGACTTCTTCCTTTTATGAAGGAGGATGATTGAGCGTCTCTAATATGGTGGCAGCAATTGCTCTCAGCGCCATCTTCCTGGCAAATCTGATAATTTATAGCTTAATTAGACGGATCCCTTCCCACGGGAAGTGACGTCACGACAATTTTCACGCATTTCTCCATGAAATATCTCTGCAGAGATTTCGGTTTTGCTTGATGATTTTTGGTTAAATCAAAATCTGTCTTTACTTTTTAATATTTTTTTTATTAAAAGAAATAGTGAATTTATTATCTAATTTACAGGATTTATACGCTAATGCATCAATATAATTCAAGTTGTACATAAAATATGAGAATAAAATACAATTTAAAAATATTAATCAGTCGCGCTCTATGGAAAATTCGTGACGAGTACGTGATTCGAAGTTACTAATTACGATCACAGATGGCGTAATATTTGTGATTTTCGTGTGAATTTGTAGTTTACAATTAATTTTAATTATAATTTAACATGATTTTTATCATTATTGATTCGATTTATTTACATTATTTTAAATTTTTGAGTAAATTACTTAGAAAAATGCATTTACAACACAAAAAATTTCATTTCGACGAAAAGAGGCACTAAATTCGTTTATGATCCTGAAATGGTGGCTAATTTCGATTTGTAAACTGCAAAAAAATAAATATAATATAAGCCAATTTTCTAAAAAAAATTGAGAAATTTCTAAACATTAATCCCCTTCTTATCACTTTTTCTTTACTTTGAAGTGCATTCCTTTTCTTTGCAATCTCTGGAAACACAGCTTCAGATTGGTTTTTATTGCAGGAATCAGCAAATATGTCCTTCAGTATAAGCCATCCTTCCAAACTCAAAATGCTACAGATATATTTGCCTCTAGCAGTGATATTGGTGAATTATATCTGCGAAGTTTTAACGGCTTACTGTACTTTCGAATAAATGGTATAAATTCTTCCTTTTCTGATATATATATAAAATAAAAATAAAAATAAAAAATGTAAGATGAAAAAGGATATTTTAAATTATTATATACTTTTGTAATTTTTCATGTTTTCTGCACTTTTTTCTTTAAAAAGTTACATAGAGTTTATCTTTAAATGGTTTAAAATTAAAATAAAAGTATATAATAATATTAGTGTGTGTATATATATACGTACAGTGTGGGGATTTTTTTATAAAAGACACGCGTGTCAAAGTCACGTGACTTTGATGGTCACGTTCGGGGAAAGGATCTGTTCTCAGAAAAACGGTATTTTGCACTCACAAGTCAGTTCAATCGACTTCTTTATACACTTCTCCTTTCCTTGTTTTTTAAATTGTTGTTAATGATAATTTTATATTATTATATTAGTTTTTACTAATAATTTACGCGTTGTTTTTTTATTTTAAATTGAATTACTGTATTTAAAATATATAATCTTAATGAAAATGTCTAAAAAGCTAATAACGTTTAGTTTGTAGGATAAGCGGTTTAAGAGCTTAAACTTTTCATCATGTTAATAGTTTAAATGAAATAATAATTTTAAAAAATTATGTATAAATAGTTTTTAAAAATAATTATTAATTAATAGAGATATTTGGAATTAATATTTATGTAATGAATGGCTTTAAGTGTTCATACATTATCAAGATCCAAGTAATGAATTTATTGAATAGACCTCTTGATAATATTTAGAATATTGTCTCCAGGTAACTAATAACTATAATAAAACGTCGTTAACACCAACAGTTAGAATTAGATAGACTTATCATGTAACCATTAGGAATAACTGAATACCAAACAACAATAGCCTTAATTATATCCCAAATAGCCAATGGTTATAAGTAGATACCACCAGACAATCCATAATGTAACTAAAAACTAATAAGCAATCAATAATAACGGAATGTAATGAATAACCAATAACTATAAGATACCGAATAACTTATAGTCATTATTAGATACCAAGTAACTTAACTACTACTCAAAGTTTGATATCAAACAGGCAAATGACAGAAGCTACTGTATATAACTGGTTACTAACTTACCAATAACTATAACTAAATGTCGTAAGTAACCAATAATCATAATTAGATGCCAGATAAACAGTTAAAATTAGATATGGTTTATTATCATCAAGTAGGTGTAACGAGCCTAAATGAATATTTAAAATGATTAAATTTCAAAGTAATAATCAATAATCATATTAAAATATAATCAATAATAATATTGCATTATTAATGATAAATAAATGTGTTTAAATGTTAGATTATTAGAAATAAATATTTGAATAAGTAATTACATTTTATACGGAACAATAGTCACAGATAAATGCCATTAAATAGAAATAATTACTATATATATATATATATTTTTAATATTTAATGACGTTTATTTGTAACCATGTATATATATGTATATATATTAAGCAATCAATAATTATAAATATCGCTAATCAATCAATTACTGTTAATATAATTAAGTAAATAATATTTATGCAATTAAACATCGAATAGCGAATTATGTAATCTACTTTAATTTGGTACGAGATGATTTAATTTCTTGTAAAACGAAACGCTTTATTACACGTAGGTAAGCATTTTAATATTCATTTGTTGTTATTCCTCCTCCTATTGTTTAGTACAGTGAAAGAGTTACGGTACATCAGTCTAGCATGACTTGCTCGTTAGTTTAGCGAGGGAAAACAATTTTAAAAGTTTATTTCTTTGCTATTTTTATATTCAAAATTTCATCAGAAAATATTCCACAACAACAAAACTTTAATCAAATTTAATCAGAATATGTTTTTTTTATTTTTATTTTTTTAAATTTCATTCGTTTTTGGTACAGTTAAACAAAATTGATTTTCTGTTGCGTTTCATTTTATACATTTTTCTCTTATTCATTTATTATTTGAAGAATGGCGTAGAGGTAAGCGTGCGATCTATAGTTAAACGATATAATATATATATTTTTTCTTGTCTTCTGAAAAAATCGAGTTACGAAATGTTTTCAGTTCTTCAGCTAAAATATTCTATTCGTTAAATTCTCTGGTGAAATGTCATATAAAATCATTAATTAAGATATTATAAGTGTGCAAGAATAAATAGAATTGTTCTAGATAAAATAAATCTGGTTAAAAAGTTGAAAATGAGCATTGAAGAGTGATAAAGTGCGATTATTGAACACCAATTAATCTTATACTCGGGATGGGACAGACAGATGGTCTATCATGACTAAATAGAACATGACAAATCGAAGCCAGCTGGTTTCAGATCACTACAAGAAATTTTGGCAAATTGCTCCCCTTTAATCCTTCCTGTTGCTTGCCAGGTGAGTGGAGCCACGGTTCCTTTATCACCGCACGCAAAGTTCTCATTGGTTAATGCAAGTCATCAATCTTATAATGACAGCTCGAATAGTGCACGGTAAAGAGTCAATATTAATAGATTATCTCCAACCCAGTCGACGCTCCATCCACTTATGACAAAGATAACGAAATTGCACGAAAAGAACGGCTTTTTTGCATTCGTCTATGACAACAAATACGAAATCGGTGCTATATTCTTACATTTCTTAATAAATTTCGAAATTAGCGATTAAAAATGAAATAAAACATTTTAAAGTTTGGTCGTGACGCCCTTTATAACGAATTAAAAGGATGGTTGGATTCTCGGATGAACAACGGCGAATTTAAGAGAACATGAAAATAAATCTGTAATTATTAGCTAAGGTTTCTCTTAAATATAGATCAAAGTCGTTCTTCTTTAAAGTTTTTCAATTAAATGCCTTATATCAGCTATTAAATGAGCAAATTTTGCTTGGTTCAATCATTAAATTACGTTTTATTGTCCAAACGAAGACTAATTGAAAGCAAAAACTTAAGTGGTAGCAATCATTTCTCTTAAGCTATAATACATTTAATGAATAGTTTTATTATATCAGTGTGAGTGAAACAGTGAATTCTCGTTGACGCAACTAGTAATTAAGAAGGAAAAAAGATGTCTTCATTGATCCACTCTTTTCTGGTATTTCGTTAACTTAGTAATTACTGTATTGGATTGGCAATCGATGCTAGTGAGTTGTAAATACAAACTCTCGGTCTAGTTAACTCTCTTACCAAACATCAACTTTATGTTGACAGCAGCACATAAAACTTGTAATGAACGCCTGTCTGATTGTAATCCCGAGTCTAAAACGCTACTAAAGCTTGTTGGTGAAAGTATTATGACCAGATGCCCACTTCAACTCGCTCTAATGTCGTTCTTATCACGTTCATTGAGGCCCGAAGTATTTTTACTGTCTTTAGAATAAGGGTATCGAAATCATCAGAAGAAATTAAGCAGTTTCTATCGTTTAGAAAGAAAAAGTCGTTTAACTTCTCTTTTTATTACGTTAAAAGCATTTTATTCATAAATAAATTAGAACTTGTAAGAGTTTTAGAGTAGGCAATCACTTTGGGATTCCTTGTGATATTGTGTGTTAGATTTTGTTCATTGTCCCCTCCTTTCTTGTTCGGATCACTGCAGCAACTTCTGTTTCTCTTTCGGTATATTGATGTATTGCTGGTAAGCTCACTAGCAGGCGAGACAGACGGCTCTTTCCCATGAGACGTTTAGTTTGGATGTTCATTTCTTACATTCCTCCGTCTCCTCTGAGATCTCAGTAATGAGAAACATAGAATGGTTCATCTCCCCTAACCCTTTTTGGAACAAGTTGAAACTTTTGTGTAACTTGCTCTTTTCTATTCGTTATTCTTAAAGTAGAATACATAAAAATTTAAGAATTCCTATTCTAACTATATTTAACTCTTTATATTTATTCTACTCTTTTTTTTCTTTAATTTGGTACGAGATGATTTAATTTCTTGTAAAACGAAACGCTTTATTACACGTAGGTAAGCATTTTAATATTCATTTGTTGTTATTCCTCCTCCTATTGTTTAGTACAGTGAAAGAGTTACGGTACATCAGTCTAGCATGACTTGCTCGTTAGTTTAGCGAGGGAAAACAATTTTAAAAGTTTATTTCTTTGCTATTTTTATATTCAAAATTTCATCAGAAAATATTCCNGTTTGTAAACGTTAAGATTAAGAAGAATCGTATTTAAAGAGTGCAGAGTTATTTTTTAATGATACATCCGGAAAAAAATTTTAATTTATTTTAATTTATTAAAATAATTGAATTATTAATTAAAGTAATGTTATTTTGCTATATATAGAGATAGTGTTAATATACTTTTTTTCTTGCTTATTAACTCGTTGATTCAAATTTCTGGCAGGTATATAAAATATTTATACAATTAGATTTTTATAAACGATCTTTTTAAAATTTGTGTATTTCAAAGAAATAAATGTTTTTAAATTACTATTTGATGATTTTAAATTGAGAAATCACTGAATAAATAATATGCTTGTAAGTACTATAGGAAATTTATTATTATTATTTTGTAAAATTTATGGAAAAATAGCGCAAATAATATAAAATTTTTAGAATAAAATAAAACATATAATTACGCCAAAAATATTGTTAAACATTGATTTTCGTTCTTTTAATTTAATGAATTTAAGAAAAATATTATTATATTTTTCATATTTTTATTAATATTTCGGATATGTCATTAAATTTTTAATATTTTCAAATTAAAGTTTATTATCGTGATTCAAATAAAAACAATTTAAATGTAATTTTTAAACTCGTTGATCATTGTAAAATTTGTTAACATTTAAATAAATAATTAAAAGTTGGAATGTTGCGCTTTAATAAATTATTTGAAGTTCTGTTTTAATTAGAATTCTACAATTTATTACAGCCTTCTTCACAGACTTTAATTTCAACATTCTCAAATTGAAGTAATCGTTTGATAATTAAAAAATTAATATTTATTTCTTCTTTAATGTACTGTACATTTAAACAATTTTATATTATTTTAGGGATATTTTAACATTCGAATATCCCTGATCAAATTTTTGAAAACTGTCAGAAATAACAGCCTAAGCTCTACAGTAAGCAGGAGAAGTTTTCAGAATTTCTTCTTTCAGAAATTTTAAATTGGGAGTCTTGCAAAAAAAAAAAAAACGATTCTCTAGGTAACTCTGGTCTATAGGTAAAAGTTTTAAAATAGAAATAAAAAGTCGAATCCTTAAACAACGGTTTCAGTTTAAAAATTTTAAAAATTATCATTAAAATATTGTGAATATAAATTTCTAAATATATCTATAATTTTTTAGTTTCTTTAGCGGAAATGAAAAATTATTCTGATAAAAATATTTCATAGAAATACTCTAGTGTAATTACACAATTTTTCAAAATACAATTTACACAAAAAAAAAAGTGTATATAAAGCTTAAAAATAGATTTTTATAAATAATATGCGAATATTTTAAAGATTTGAAATATTATGATAATTGGGCTTTAGGGATTTTTCTGTCGTCTTTTCTCTTTTGGAAAAGTTTAATTTACTTCATGAATAATAATGAAGTGTAGATTTAAATATGATAGATTTTATACTGCCTTATACTAATGGACATCAAGAATACGTTTATCTAGATTACATATATAGAAAAGGCTGCGTGTCTTATAAATTGAATTAAAAAAGTCGAATTAAATTATCCTTTTAATGATTTCGATCAAAATATAATATTCTTTAAATTAATTTAAGAAATACAAAGAATCAGCGTAATATAGATGATATATTCCATATTGTAATGCGTGATGGTTAAGAGATGAAAATGCCATTCACAATTTCGATTAAGTTTAAAGAGAAATTTAATTTGAAAAAAATTAATATAAATTGTTGTAGATCAACAGCATCTGTTATGAGTTAAGTAAACTCATTGTGGTTAAATATAATTACAGTTTACCCTTTTATAGTCACGGACGCCTCTGTGGAAAATCTGTGGCCAAGCGTGTCGAGACCTATTGACCCCAGACACGGAAGAGCGGTGTAGCTCAATGTCAACAACAGCTATGGCGGTTCCTGCTACCAAGTTCTGCTTCACCAATTTTAGCTGTAAAGCAGTGCGGCTTCCCGCGATCACTTAGGCGAAGGATGAGATGCATCCAAATGAAATCAGCAGCAGTCATCCCTAATGCCTTCCGATTGTCAAAACAAACTTCGACTTTGACCGCAGTCTACATAGATTCGAGTCTTGTGCAAATATAGGGCCTATGACAAACTCTTGTCTTCTCCACTAAAAATCCTGTTAAGATAATCTAATAATGTTATCCTCGTGTTCACTTAATCAGCGTGATCTCATCATATCTAAATATATATAGTATAGTCTATATATATAAACCAGCACACTCGATGTAGAATCGATGGAGAGTTTGTTTAAATTTTACTTAAAAATAAACTGAAAAACTCGAATGATTAAAGAAAATTGCCTTTTTTTTCGAATGTTGTAAATGGTGTGTTTTTATTCCGTTCGATTCTACAATATTAAATCACGAGAGAGATCGATTTTTGCAGAGTATCACTTCTCCTTCCTTTGTGCAAATGGTTCAACTGATTCATCTCTTAATGTCATCGTGTGACTAGATCGAAACGTTTTGTAATTGGTGTTAATTCCCAATTCTACGCGAACGAAACTTGGTCACGCGTGCAAACAGGACATTGACTTCGTTTTGTTCAGAGCCCTGAGGGGATAATGAAGGACGATAGCAACATCTGAACTCTGTAATTCGACAACAGGTCAGAGAGCTACTTCAACATTTAACCTACACCTCTTACAGTATCGAAGAAAATTTAGTAAATATGCTAACTAAAGGCGCTTTAAACATTACTTAATATCTTTTGTAATTTAACTCTTAAGCTATTATCTCGAACTAAGTGGATAAAGATAATAACTGATATTGTTCGCAATAATTTCTTGAATGACTTTATATATTAAAAACATAATTAGATGCTTGAAAATTTTTAGTTTTTGTTAAACAAGCCGCGAATCCATTAAAAACGTTTCAATAAAAATATTATGGAAATTTTAATCACTTTCATAGAATATGCGAAGAAAAAGCGCGTGTTTTTTTTCCTCTTTATTATAAGTAAGAGTCTTTCAAATCGATAAATGTTACCAGCCTATGATATCGAAAAATATCATAAGAAAATTAATGTTATGGAAGTAAAACTAGGTCACAACTTTGGTAAAGATTAAAAACTGGAAATGTCGTACAGGAAAGGCGTTGGAACATGTCAGGCTCAGCTGTTACCAAGATAAAGCGTTGCTTCCTATTATTGTGATTAATAAGAAGATCAAAGTATAAATCTTGACAAATCTTAACTTTAGAAAAAGTTCGAAAAATGGCGGCTCTACACATAAACTTCTTAATTTTTATGACATTTTGTCGAGATAGAAACGGTTAACTTCTTAAACTGTTGTATCTGTCCATCTCTTTTCTTTCGTACGATTTCCCCCTTAATAATATATTTCGATACACTTAATAATGTTTAATGATACATCGGGTCTTTTGATCCGCACGTACAAGTTCAACTGAGTTTATTAATCTAGAAAGAGATCAACGTTTACGATGATCAAGTACTGTAAAAAAATAATAATTAGTCTAAGTTTAGGAATGGTATGTCTCTGAGAAAGTTATTTTTGGTAAAATATTTTATCATCCTGCTTCTGTTTGTCATTAAAAAGGAAAAAAGACCGCGTTAGTCATTAAAGAAGACAACTTAAAAATGTTAAACAATTCCATTGCTTAGCTACTGTTTAATTAAAACAAGGGGAAAAAAGGTTGAAGCCCATAAAAAAAAGTCGAAAGAATTGTTAAAATGTTCGAGAAAAGCTCGAAGTTATAATTTAAAGAAAATTTTCAGATGTAAAACCATAACAGATCTATATAAATCATCCCGAAACAAATCGATGATCCAGAAGCATCTCTACATTTTTATTGCCTCTCTGAGCCAAAATTCTCAACAAGACTGTTAGCGTATATTCTAATAGACCTGTCATCACCACTCTTTGTTGAGCATCGGGAAGCAGGCCTTAAAACGCATTCCGAATTTATGAAATTTATTCAACACGGAGCTCCTTCGAGACATTTGCATTTTATGACCCCGCGTTTTCAATAGAAATGAGCAAATATTCTTCTTTAATATTTTTATATAACAAAAATTTAAATACACACTTTTTTCTTGGATGTGTTTATTATGACTTGTCATTTTTTATGCGCTTCTCATTGCTATTAATTTCGTAGAAATTGATTTTCGCTGGAAGAAAAACGTTTTCCGTTATCGTTTTTTCTAACTAGAAATTAAAAGATGGTAAGTATAGATTCAATGAAGTTAATTGCGTATCTGTACCTTTAAAAGGTATTAACAAATGGACATCGGGAGCAATACTAATAAAAGAAAAATAGCATGTATAGGTCGTGATCCTGTTTTTAGCTACACGTTTATCCGACAAATTGCAGAATAAGAAACAAGCCGTTTTTCTCGTAAGCCTATTTAAGCAGTAATTCAACCAAGAAACATTCTTTTCGGTACAGAAATGGCATGAAGATATGGAGGAACTCACTCAGAAAAGAAAGCCGGTCCGACATAGCGAGGCAAGTCACGTGTACATAGACGCGGGGTAACTGATTTCTCTGCCCTGTTCTCACCCTCCCACTATCGTGCCATTTCCTTACTATCCCGTTCTCTCGTAGCGGGGCATGATACATCGCCCATCTCCAACGATCAAATGACACTACTTAGGAGGGTAGCTACGTTCCTGTCTAGAATCCTTATAGTGTCATAATTGTAGACGTCTGATTGTATGGCGCTCACGTTCGTGTTTTGCATGCTCCCCGAAAGACCAAGTAAAAGAATTGGATTAGGTAGGGAGAATGCAGGGCAAGCTAAAATCAAACTGGGCATCGTGAGTATCACAATGACCTCTGTTGCCAGCCACGACACTACAGATATGTCTGTCCATTTCTGTCTTGTTTTATTTTTTCGCAATCAATGTCCCCTAGGATATAGAGAGAATTGGACGATTTCTCCGCGGTGTATTTATAGTTACTAGATCCACGTATTTTGTCAATTCAATCTCTTCATTATTGCGATAAATCTGACTAAATCTATCTAGCCATTAGCGAATTTCCAAAATGTTATTACTTCTGTCTACTTTCTAAATAAAATACCAACAACATAAGCTATATATATTTTTCTTCGGGCATCTCCATATCCTAATATAACTAGATATAGCTGTAATTTAATGCAAAGTCAATGTATCTCTTATGTTAAATTATTTTCTATTTAAACGATCTTAATATGTATAAAATTCCAGCAATTTTTTCGATATTTAGAACTGCGAATGCTACTAAAGTTTTAATGTACTGTACTTCTATGATAATATAGTATTATTCTTTTTAATTACCTTCGGTCTTTTTAAGAGAAATTCCAGCGATTTTAGCGGGGCAAATGGCATTTTTCTTTCGCTCTGGTAGTAAGAGAAATTGCTAATTTGACTTCTTCCTTTTATGAAGGAGGATGATTGAGCGTCTCTAATATGGTGGCAGCAATTGCTCTCAGCGCCATCTTCCTGGCAAATCTGATAATTTATAGCTTAATTAGACGGATCCCTTCCCACGGGAAGTGACGTCACGACAATTTTCACGCATTTCTCCATGAAATATCTCTGCAGAGATTTCGGTTTTGCTTGATGATTTTTGGTTAAATCAAAATCTGTCTTTACTTTTTAATATTTTTTTTATTAAAAGAAATAGTGAATTTATTATCTAATTTACAGGATTTATACGCTAATGCATCAATATAATTCAAGTTGTACATAAAATATGAGAATAAAATACAATTTAAAAATATTAATCAGTCGCGCTCTATGGAAAATTCGTGACGAGTACGTGATTCGAAGTTACTAATTACGATCACAGATGGCGTAATATTTGTGATTTTCGTGTGAATTTGTAGTTTACAATTAATTTTAATTATAATTTAACATGATTTTTATCATTATTGATTCGATTTATTTACATTATTTTAAATTTTTGAGTAAATTACTTAGAAAAATGCATTTACAACACAAAAAATTTCATTTCGACGAAAAGAGGCACTAAATTCGTTTATGATCCTGAAATGGTGGCTAATTTCGATTTGTAAACTGCAAAAAAATAAATATAATATAAGCCAATTTTCTAAAAAAAATTGAGAAATTTCTAAACATTAATCCCCTTCTTATCACTTTTTCTTTACTTTGAAGTGCATTCCTTTTCTTTGCAATCTCTGGAAACACAGCTTCAGATTGGTTTTTATTGCAGGAATCAGCAAATATGTCCTTCAGTATAAGCCATCCTTCCAAACTCAAAATGCTACAGATATATTTGCCTCTAGCAGTGATATTGGTGAATTATATCTGCGAAGTTTTAACGGCTTACTGTACTTTCGAATAAATGGTATAAATTCTTCCTTTTCTGATATATATATAAAATAAAAATAAAAATAAAAAATGTAAGATGAAAAAGGATATTTTAAATTATTATATACTTTTGTAATTTTTCATGTTTTCTGCACTTTTTTCTTTAAAAAGTTACATAGAGTTTATCTTTAAATGGTTTAAAATTAAAATAAAAGTATATAATAATATTAGTGTGTGTATATATATACGTACAGTGTGGGGATTTTTTTATAAAAGACACGCGTGTCAAAGTCACGTGACTTTGATGGTCACGTTCGGGGAAAGGATCTGTTCTCAGAAAAACGGTATTTTGCACTCACAAGTCAGTTCAATCGACTTCTTTATACACTTCTCCTTTCCTTGTTTTTTAAATTGTTGTTAATGATAATTTTATATTATTATATTAGTTTTTACTAATAATTTACGCGTTGTTTTTTTATTTTAAATTGAATTACTGTATTTAAAATATATAATCTTAATGAAAATGTCTAAAAAGCTAATAACGTTTAGTTTGTAGGATAAGCGGTTTAAGAGCTTAAACTTTTCATCATGTTAATAGTTTAAATGAAATAATAATTTTAAAA
Source organism: Centruroides sculpturatus (assembly GCF_000671375.1). Classification (NCBI taxonomy): domain Eukaryota; kingdom Metazoa; phylum Arthropoda; class Arachnida; order Scorpiones; family Buthidae; genus Centruroides; species Centruroides sculpturatus. The sequence continues at coordinate 360,581 of NW_019384355.1, read as the reverse complement.
AATTATGTATAAATAGTTTTTAAAAATAATTATTAATTAATAGAGATATTTGGAATTAATATTTATGTAATGAATGGCTTTAAGTGTTCATACATTATCAAGATCCAAGTAATGAATTTATTGAATAGACCTCTTGATAATATTTAGAATATTGTCTCCAGGTAACTAATAACTATAATAAAACGTCGTTAACACCAACAGTTAGAATTAGATAGACTTATCATGTAACCATTAGGAATAACTGAATACCAAACAACAATAGCCTTAATTATATCCCAAATAGCCAATGGTTATAAGTAGATACCACCAGACAATCCATAATGTAACTAAAAACTAATAAGCAATCAATAATAACGGAATGTAATGAATAACCAATAACTATAAGATACCGAATAACTTATAGTCATTATTAGATACCAAGTAACTTAACTACTACTCAAAGTTTGATATCAAACAGGCAAATGACAGAAGCTACTGTATATAACTGGTTACTAACTTACCAATAACTATAACTAAATGTCGTAAGTAACCAATAATCATAATTAGATGCCAGATAAACAGTTAAAATTAGATATGGTTTATTATCATCAAGTAGGTGTAACGAGCCTAAATGAATATTTAAAATGATTAAATTTCAAAGTAATAATCAATAATCATATTAAAATATAATCAATAATAATATTGCATTATTAATGATAAATAAATGTGTTTAAATGTTAGATTATTAGAAATAAATATTTGAATAAGTAATTACATTTTATACGGAACAATAGTCACAGATAAATGCCATTAAATAGAAATAATTACTATATATATATATATATTTTTAATATTTAATGACGTTTATTTGTAACCATGTATATATATGTATATATATTAAGCAATCAATAATTATAAATATCGCTAATCAATCAATTACTGTTAATATAATTAAGTAAATAATATTTATGCAATTAAACATCGAATAGCGAATTATGTAATCTACTTTAATTTGGTACGAGATGATTTAATTTCTTGTAAAACGAAACGCTTTATTACACGTAGGTAAGCATTTTAATATTCATTTGTTGTTATTCCTCCTCCTATTGTTTAGTACAGTGAAAGAGTTACGGTACATCAGTCTAGCATGACTTGCTCGTTAGTTTAGCGAGGGAAAACAATTTTAAAAGTTTATTTCTTTGCTATTTTTATATTCAAAATTTCATCAGAAAATATTCCACAACAACAAAACTTTAATCAAATTTAATCAGAATATGTTTTTTTTATTTTTATTTTTTTAAATTTCATTCGTTTTTGGTACAGTTAAACAAAATTGATTTTCTGTTGCGTTTCATTTTATACATTTTTCTCTTATTCATTTATTATTTGAAGAATGGCGTAGAGGTAAGCGTGCGATCTATAGTTAAACGATATAATATATATATTTTTTCTTGTCTTCTGAAAAAATCGAGTTACGAAATGTTTTCAGTTCTTCAGCTAAAATATTCTATTCGTTAAATTCTCTGGTGAAATGTCATATAAAATCATTAATTAAGATATTATAAGTGTGCAAGAATAAATAGAATTGTTCTAGATAAAATAAATCTGGTTAAAAAGTTGAAAATGAGCATTGAAGAGTGATAAAGTGCGATTATTGAACACCAATTAATCTTATACTCGGGATGGGACAGACAGATGGTCTATCATGACTAAATAGAACATGACAAATCGAAGCCAGCTGGTTTCAGATCACTACAAGAAATTTTGGCAAATTGCTCCCCTTTAATCCTTCCTGTTGCTTGCCAGGTGAGTGGAGCCACGGTTCCTTTATCACCGCACGCAAAGTTCTCATTGGTTAATGCAAGTCATCAATCTTATAATGACAGCTCGAATAGTGCACGGTAAAGAGTCAATATTAATAGATTATCTCCAACCCAGTCGACGCTCCATCCACTTATGACAAAGATAACGAAATTGCACGAAAAGAACGGCTTTTTTGCATTCGTCTATGACAACAAATACGAAATCGGTGCTATATTCTTACATTTCTTAATAAATTTCGAAATTAGCGATTAAAAATGAAATAAAACATTTTAAAGTTTGGTCGTGACGCCCTTTATAACGAATTAAAAGGATGGTTGGATTCTCGGATGAACAACGGCGAATTTAAGAGAACATGAAAATAAATCTGTAATTATTAGCTAAGGTTTCTCTTAAATATAGATCAAAGTCGTTCTTCTTTAAAGTTTTTCAATTAAATGCCTTATATCAGCTATTAAATGAGCAAATTTTGCTTGGTTCAATCATTAAATTACGTTTTATTGTCCAAACGAAGACTAATTGAAAGCAAAAACTTAAGTGGTAGCAATCATTTCTCTTAAGCTATAATACATTTAATGAATAGTTTTATTATATCAGTGTGAGTGAAACAGTGAATTCTCGTTGACGCAACTAGTAATTAAGAAGGAAAAAAGATGTCTTCATTGATCCACTCTTTTCTGGTATTTCGTTAACTTAGTAATTACTGTATTGGATTGGCAATCGATGCTAGTGAGTTGTAAATACAAACTCTCGGTCTAGTTAACTCTCTTACCAAACATCAACTTTATGTTGACAGCAGCACATAAAACTTGTAATGAACGCCTGTCTGATTGTAATCCCGAGTCTAAAACGCTACTAAAGCTTGTTGGTGAAAGTATTATGACCAGATGCCCACTTCAACTCGCTCTAATGTCGTTCTTATCACGTTCATTGAGGCCCGAAGTATTTTTACTGTCTTTAGAATAAGGGTATCGAAATCATCAGAAGAAATTAAGCAGTTTCTATCGTTTAGAAAGAAAAAGTCGTTTAACTTCTCTTTTTATTACGTTAAAAGCATTTTATTCATAAATAAATTAGAACTTGTAAGAGTTTTAGAGTAGGCAATCACTTTGGGATTCCTTGTGATATTGTGTGTTAGATTTTGTTCATTGTCCCCTCCTTTCTTGTTCGGATCACTGCAGCAACTTCTGTTTCTCTTTCGGTATATTGATGTATTGCTGGTAAGCTCACTAGCAGGCGAGACAGACGGCTCTTTCCCATGAGACGTTTAGTTTGGATGTTCATTTCTTACATTCCTCCGTCTCCTCTGAGATCTCAGTAATGAGAAACATAGAATGGTTCATCTCCCCTAACCCTTTTTGGAACAAGTTGAAACTTTTGTGTAACTTGCTCTTTTCTATTCGTTATTCTTAAAGTAGAATACATAAAAATTTAAGAATTCCTATTCTAACTATATTTAACTCTTTATATTTATTCTACTCTTTTATTTGCTATAAATAGAAACGTAATTTCATTAATCCAGTTTTTTAATAAATAAATAACCAAACATAAAAATAATTTAAATAAAAATTTTAATGAAAGAAGAAACGTAAAAAAATTATTTTTGTGAAACTAAATAATAATATTAATAATATATTATAAACAATTATTTTTATTGTCAATAATTCATAAACTGTCTTTTTTCACTCTACAACGAGAGTGAACAAAAAAGACTTAATTTAAAACAATTATTTATTATATGAAAAATATGTAATAAATTTTTAATTATATTCTAATTTAAGTACTAAAAATATGTTATGTTTTATATTAACATATAATTTTTACAACGAAGTTGAAAATTATTTTATTTTTATTAGGTTCAAACTTCACAACTTTGTCCATTAATTATAAACTTATAGATTTATGCAATTCGCATTACATATTAAATCTTTTTTTACAAATATCATATATGGAAAAGGGTCATATTCACAGAATTACATGAACGCTTGACCAGCTAAGCGATGAATACATAGGCAATTAAATTTCCCTACGTTGATACTTAGTACAGAAAATGCTCGATTAATATTTCAAATGCGTATTCTATTATAGAAAATTTCGAATGCCACTTTGACACGTTCATAACTACTTTTGCTTAATTTATTGTGCATCTCATTAAGATAGGCTAATACACACCCATAAACCGCAATTAACCGAGCTTAATAAGAAATTTCTTCATTATGAATAGGCTAAGTTATCTTCTATAGAGTAAAAAGAAAGTCGAGAAGTATGATAATGGATGGAAACCGAAATTTAATCGTGATGTTTCCTTCTCTACAAAAAACAAACAGTTTTTATTATTAAATATATTATGTATCTTCTATACGTCATTACGGTTCATTCGCCTGAAGTCAAAAGCACATATTTTCTTCTTTTTTTCCATAAATAAGCTTTCAAGACGAAACATTGTCCATCGCTTTTCTCAACGTTGCAGGTCGTTAGTTTTGTCATATTGTTATACGACAAGACTTTGGTGCATTTTCTAGCTTCGGGGCCTGTGCCATATAGACTAACAATTCAATATGACGGGATGTATTCATATCTTCTGTTTTTTTTGCTAGTAATTCACTTCTTTTGAGTTAAAAAAGTTCCGAATCATTTGCTTTTTACAAGCCTTATCGATAAACTATCTTTAAAATAAATTAATACACCTCCGTACGGGGTCGATGCGAGCATCTTCGTGGCGCCCACGTCGGATCACGAACGAATTCCAGAATGAATAAGGAGATGAGAAATAGACGAAGCAGAAGAACAATTATTGTAATGACATATGATACAGAGTATATGTGGGGCGTAGGACTGTGATTGAAATACAGGACACAGAAGAACCAAATTGTATTCTTGCTCCTAACGTTTCTAATAACAGTTATTAGGTGTAGATGCGTGGTAGCCGTTGGGCCAATAGATTCTTCTTCTTCTCTATCTCCTTTCCTTTTAGCACGGTTGGAATTGTCCTAACCACTAACATAACTCGCACTCCTTCGTTTGTTGTCGGTAATTGTGTCATTGACCATCTAGATTTCGATTGAAGAGTTAATTATCTCCAGGAAAGTAATAGACAAATGTTGTTCAATTAAGTCGCTAAAGCCGGAATATTTAAATTTGATCACAATTATACTTTCCACACGAATTTAGGAAGCTTTATTCGTCATGAACGAATATTTTTCAATGGTTTTATCAAGGTATTGAAAGTCGATCTATACAACGTAATAAATGTAGCAATTATTATGTAATAAACATGTGTAGTATAAATAGAAATTTTAACTGGAATTTAATTTACCGTAATGTAAAGGTGTGTTATAATAATAGGAGCTATCTTATTCACGGCTTTGCTTTCTGATCGACTTTTACTTGATAAGTTGATGAACAAGCAGTTTTCAATAGCTCATTCCTGAGGCTATGTAATTTCATGCTTGATAAGTTCTGATAATGCACAATATCTTATCATTATTTTCGAAAAATGCTTTTCACTCATCACAAAATTACTTAAGCTATCTTATATTTCTTTGAGGCAGTTTCAAATTAATATATATAGGAATATCTATACCGTCGTCAATGTGAAACACTTTCAAAAGATGAAAGGAAATTATAATAAAAAACTACTTGAAAGTTCTCTTTGAACTTTTTATTTATTCTTTTATTTTTTAATTTTTTTGTCACGAACGGTTTTCTTGACTTTAAATTTATAAAAGTCTCTCTAGAATTATAATTTTATAGAAAGAATTAGTAGGTATAATATGTCCTCTTTTCTGAATAATTTTAATGTTTAATTATACTTATAATATTACAAAGAATAACGTAATTAAAGCACAAATTCTTACCTCGTTTTAAAGAAAGATGTAGTGTCTAGTTGGAAAATGTTATTTTTCTTTATATAGATTTTTGCTTTTTATTTTTTCCCGCAAGAAAAGCTTTTAAGTGATCAAAACTACCGAAATAAAAGTGTATTTTATAGAAAAATATATATATTTGTCCCAAATCCGGATATAATAATTGTCGACTCATTGGATAACAGTTTAAGTTCTTGCTAAATTCATTATCAAGAGAAATAAATAGAAAACTGGGCTGTATCCGATGTGACATTTGTTGACTTTGAAAAGCAACAGAAAGCGTTGTTTTGTAACCGTCGCAGTAGACACCAATTTTGTTGACTCGAGAGTAAAAGCATCGGAAAGTTAGAAAAGTTATTTGCTCTGGAATCTCGAAAGTAACTTTCAGATGTGTCAATACCTACATCGATGAAAAAATCCAATTTCTACATTCCGTGTATTGACGATTGTGAAACTTTTTCCCCTTGAAAATTACTGAAGATTGAACTTTCAAAATTTTATGGGCAAATTCCGTGTTTAAATTATTGGATTTTCAAAATTTTTATTAGTTCCGATGTATTCCTCTTATACGTTATATTTGGATCAATATAAGATTTTATAATTAAATATTGATTTTATATCTTTCAAAGAAAAAATAAATAAATATAATAATNCTTTAATTAATTAATAATTTTTAAAATAATAATAATAATAATAATAAAGAATTTGTGAATTCCTAAATTTATTTTCTGGAATTTTATTCGATTTAAATTAATTTCTAATAATGTTGTCCTAAACATTTTCATGATTTTTATCGCTAAGTCGACCGTGATAATATCCCATTACAGGAAGATACACACAATAGATAAAGGATAAAACCATTTTAAAAATCTATCATCGTCTGCTTCTGTGTATAAAAGTTTAGAAATCCTATCTGTTTCCACTGCATTTATTTTGAAGAACGAAAGGATTTTCCGGAAACGATAACAGAGAATAGTAATAATGTCTAACATCAGAAAGGAAGAGGAGACATACGATCGAAAAAATAGTTAGCGAGTGGCATTTGTTGTCGAGTAGCATCTAATGTTAATGCAATAAAATTGTTTACGAGTGATTTAAACGTAAAGAAGGCAAATTGTAATAACTGAAAAGGATGAAGTGAGTTAATGGAAATAAGATAGTAATAAAATAACCGCTGTACACTCCTGGCGTGACCAGATGCAATGGAACTAAGACCAAAAACATATGTAGTCCAATCTAATGGATGATAGCTCTCACATAAACTGATGCTGATGTTATTTTTCTATTTTAACCACATATCACTACTAATATAGTATCTGTGCATTGTAAATAATGATATCTTACTTACAAAAGCCACTTCTTATATTTTTAATTAAAATTCAGGAGTGGAGTACCGCAAATAGTATTTTTTTTTTTTTCAAAAAATTTAAACTTTCTCTTCTATAATTATCTATTTATTTATTAATGTATTACACCATTTAACAGTCGAAAAAATTAAGAAAAGTCATTGTAAAAAAAATGCGATAAATATAATTAATTTATAGTCCCTCTAGCAATATCTGTCTTTAATTATGTATCCTGAAAGAGATTAAATAATTTTTTTTAAAACGTCGTTTAAATATTATCTTCGAGCTTCATAAGAATTAATGATAGATTTTACTAAGTTGAAATTAAATCTCGTTTTTTGTAATTAATTTTTTTGAATTTTTTTCTCTAAATTTATTATTTTTTTGTAAAGGAAGAGGTTGTAAAAAACAGTAATTCCGAATGTGCAAAACGGAACAAAGATTTATAAAAGTTTAAATAGACTGTGATGTACAGTACTGTCGTCATAGTTAAATAGCCTTTGTACCATTTAAACTGTTTTTTTCTCCATCAAATAACAGACAGACACTATTAAAGTAAAACTGACGTTTTATCTCTAAGAAAGAAATGAAATTTAAAAGAAAAAAAGAAGTTTCTTTGGAGTTTATTTAAGAATTCATCAACAGACATCTGTAGGTTTCGCAGATGCTCAACGAAATTTTTCGCATAGATTTCATTTCACTTCGGATCAAAACAAGCATCAATATAAGTTAAAGTTAAAAAAAAAAGATAGAAAAAATAAAAGCAAAGCTTTCCCCTGTGGTGTTAGTCAGGAAATCAGGGGAAACGTTAAGCTTATCGATCTATTCCCAGCTTGTTTTTATTCTCTTAGTTACACTCTAGAAGTTGTAATCAAACTGGGGAGTCAAGAAAAGGGACAGAAGAACAAAGAGCGTTAAAGAAAAGAAAAAAATTCTTGGGAAAATGCGAAACAACAGTGAAAAGATAGCCTTCTGGTTCTATCTGGTCCTTCATTTCACCTTAATCCATTACATGAACGAAGGAACTGTTTTCGTTTTTTTTTCTTCTTCTTGATTAGAACTGGGCAGATGTTTTTGTTACGGGTGGCATTGGCTTTGCTTCTACTGGCATAGGTCTGGTACCCAGGTGCACTGGGCACAAGTGAATACCAAGGATTTAGTGTTGCAACGCTAACGTCCAGGATTGCAAGCACGTTGTCTGTCTATCCATCCTTATGGCAAACGGAAAGCTCCGTATCGAGGGCTTTCAACCCCTGCACATTCGGAATATTGATTTGTTTAAACAGATTTTCTCCCGTAAAGTTTAAAGAAAGAAAAGTTTCCCACAAACAAACCCGAACCATTTCAAATCTTTTGTTTCGATCACTTTATGTTTCGAAAATACCGGAATGGAAAAAAATTACGTGTTGGCGTCTGAAGGATGAATCAATTGCCATGTCCTCATCTTATTTCCGTTCCGGAAATAGTACTTTAGAAACATATGTCAATAAAAATATACCTTTATCTATTCTAAAATGTATTTTTCCCCTATCCATTCCTTATTCTAGATGTTATCGTTTTTCCTGTTATAATTTAAAATTAAAATAAAGTCGTGCAAGAGAGGATAATACTAAAAAACGTTTTTAGTAAGCTATAATGTAATTTTTAACGACTTTCATTTAAAATTCTTAGCATAACCGAAGACAGAATTTGATTTTTCTTAACCACATCAATCGTCATTTCTCGCGTATAATTTATAAAACATACCCATCTTTTAACACATAATTTACCCATTTAGATAGTTTTGATAAATTTTTCCTCATTTAAATATTTATAATACAGGTTTACATCTTCTTGAATGATGTGCATCTCTAACATTTTCGTACGTTTCCAAACTGATGAGGTTAATCTGCATTTAAGCTCTTCGCTAATCCAGTAAAATTGCAGATGCCGTTTCACACATTCAGCTATCATTTTCTTCGTTTGCACGTAAAATTTAACTTACAATAAATATTCCGTCACCTATCTGATCTGAATCGCAAATTATCTAGCTCACTATAAAATTGTTTGATAGATGAGGGCCACCTTATCTTTTACTGTAATAGCTGAAATTACCATCTATTAAAACAACAGAAACATAATTGCTATAATTGCATAGCTGTTTTGACTTATTTAATATTGATAAAACTTAACAAATAACTAATATATTAAATCAATAATGCAAATGAATTCATTTACACCATTTATTATTTAATGGAATTAGTTAATTTTCTTCTTATTAAAACGGCTGAGTTAAAAAATAAATAAATAATCTGTGTCCCGGATTTTTCATGCCTTGACGCAAACCAAAGACGATAAAATCAGTTTATTCTTTAATAATAATATAAAATGACGTAAAGTAACTACTTAATCGAATCAATTTTTTTCCCTTATTTTCTTCGTTAAAATTAAAACAGATGCATTTTTGAAGGGGAGAACATAAATTTATTCTTTTAATTCGACTTGTCTCGATTCATAAAATGTTAAATACTGGAAAAGAAAAATGCGTATATACAATTTAATACAATTTTTCATAAATTGTTTTATTCAATTAATAAATGTTTTAGTGTTTATAAGCAAAAGATTTAAGCGTTGTTATATCCCTTGTTGATTCTAATAGAGTTACTTTTTTTTAAAAAAAATTCAATTTTAAGTAAGAAAAAACTTTTTAGAAAATTAAACAAGTCTTTAATTAAAATTTAATCTCTACTACTAACAAACAAAGAGAATTTTAAACACGAATTTCTTACACGTATAATGTACAGTACGTTACGCGCTGTACATGATTATACACGATTTTCGATATATATTATTTACATTAACTGGACAGGAATTTATTATAAACGGATAGAGTTTTAAACGAAAATAAATTGTTTATTAAGTAGTAAATTAAGAAACGACGAAGGAAATGTTATTAACAAATTAACAAATTTTCANTAATAATTTTAAAAAATTATGTATAAATAGTTTTTAAAAATAATTATTAATTAATAGAGATATTTGGAATTAATATTTATGTAATGAATGGCTTTAAGTGTTCATACATTATCAAGATCCAAGTAATGAATTTATTGAATAGACCTCTTGATAATATTTAGAATATTGTCTCCAGGTAACTAATAACTATAATAAAACGTCGTTAACACCAACAGTTAGAATTAGATAGACTTATCATGTAACCATTAGGAATAACTGAATACCAAACAACAATAGCCTTAATTATATCCCAAATAGCCAATGGTTATAAGTAGATACCACCAGACAATCCATAATGTAACTAAAAACTAATAAGCAATCAATAATAACGGAATGTAATGAATAACCAATAACTATAAGATACCGAATAACTTATAGTCATTATTAGATACCAAGTAACTTAACTACTACTCAAAGTTTGATATCAAACAGGCAAATGACAGTAGCTACTGTATATAACTGGTTACTAACTTACCAATAACTATAACTAAATGTCGTAAGTAACCAATAATCATAATTAGATGCCAGATAAACAGTTAAAATTAGATATGGTTTATTATCATCAAGTAGGTGTAACGAGCCTAAATGAATATTTAAAATGATTAAATTTCAAAGTAATAATCAATAATCATATTAAAATATAATTTACTCATATTAAATAAAAAAAATAATAAATTAAATCAACCTCTTCTTTTTAGTTCGCTTTATATATTATATTAATCCATCATTCACGTCTCTCCTCGAAATTTAAAATTCCTAGTAGTTATAAGAAGCGCCTTAATTATTCATTACTTATTACCCTCAGTAATTTAAAATTTTAACCAGCACCGAAATTTTTGAAGTTAAAAATTTAATTATTAGCATACATTTATACGCATAATTTATATTTTTCCATGCAAATCAATTAAATATATTATAGAACATCATTCATTTGTCGTGCGTTTTTCTGTCTCGGTTGTCATAATTCTATTTAAAAAAAGAATGTTTCAACAGATTTTATTCAATAAAAAAAAAAGTATATCTTTAGCGACATTACAATTTTTTTATTGAATATAGTGCAATAAAGCAATAATAATAATAAATATATATGGTATGTAGGAGAAAGTTTTTCGGTTTAGATGATGGTGCAAATAATAATAGTACGGGGTTGTAAACATCATTGTTCAATAACGTTTCGTAATTGTCGAACACGTAGATGTTTAGATGGTATATAAAGCATTATCCGCTCCGTAAAAATCTACTTGGAAATCGTCGATATTTTGTAACATAACAGAATGAAATGACCGCTTACAAATAGTATAGTGTACCAGTCTGGTGCTTGGTTGCTTTAACTTCGATTGGGATGCGCCATCATAAACATGGAGGAGAACGGAAATGGTGGAAAAGCAGTAAAAGTCGATGCTGCTCGAATTTCTACGAAAGTATTATCGAAGCATCGATAAACCGTTTTATGTTATGTTACATATAAAAATATATATGTATTATATGTTCGTGTACGAGGAGTTTTTGAAAACGTATGCTTTATAATCGCTTATATATCTTTGACCCGATTGTCTGAATATTTTAATAATTATTAAAAGCTGTTTAGTGCGATGCTAATTCGTTGAACCATTTACTGTTCCGTGAGGTTTCTAAATTTGGGAAGAATTTCAGGATTTTTGGAGGAAAGGGAGATGAATACTTGGTGAGCAACGCTTCCTGTCAACCGTGATTGATAACATTGCAGCTTTTCTGAAGGCCCTCATGAATAGGCCGTTCTCCCCCTCATTTTAGGGTCCGCCACAAACACAACATTGCTCTCTTTGAAAGCTACCGACGTGTACCTCCTAATCAACAGGGAACTTGGGGCAAACTAAATTTCTGATTAAATCGAAGCGCGATAATCGAAACCAACCGCTACTACATCTTAGAACTTTGTGGCTAGATTATTTACATCATTAAACAATTTTCGTTCGAAATTTTAACAAATTTCTTTATTTTACTGCGAATAAATTAACGTATAATAGATTACACCTATGTTGTTTAATCAATTTTGACAGAGCGTAATGTTTGATATTAAACGGTTCTTTAATCATTTATAGGTTTTTTTAATGAGTTGAAATAGTAAATTTTTATACTAACGAAAGTCATACATATTAAATAAAATATATCCTGTATAATTTAGCATCATCGGTTTTCCGTATGTCTGACTGTTTGAGACTTAATGCTGCTTCACCCAATTGTGTTAGACGACCGTTACTATCCAAAAATAAAACGTCTATATGATCCCTGTTTCCGTGGTAACCGAAATAATTTTAAAACGGGAAAGAAAATTGTGTTTTACACGACGAAATTAATTAAGTTAAATTAAGTACGAGGCTACGCGTTTTTCCATCAGAAGAGTCATCAACTAAACAGGTCGTGTTTAGCTCCCATTTCAAACGAATGCAGGAGAGTGAATTGTTTGGATGGGCGGGCGCCTGTTGAAAGATCAATTGAAGATGCGAAGTAGATAGTTTTATAGTTTGTTTAGTACAAAATGGATAAAAGGAAGGTCAACTTTAACTTTCTATTTACATGGGAACAAGCCGGCAAAATCGATTTAAGCTGTAAATTTTCTGACTTAAAATGAATGATTTTGGGTTAAACACGCCGAAGCATTTTGTGATAATTAAGTTAAACATTAAGTCGAAGCTCTCTATGTTATTTAAAAAATGAAATTAATCTTTCTACAAGCCACTTCCTATAGATTATTAGCTTGAAGAAAGAAAAATAGTTTCGTGGAAACGCATAATCGATAATAGTTCGTGCAAAATATTTTAGTGATGTGAGAAAGAAATGTGTGGGATAAACAGAATGTCCCAAATTTGATATTCGATCGAGTCACGACTTAGAAAGCAATCAGTGTGGCAACTATTGTTTGCAAGTAGCGAGCGGACGGTAATAAATTGTCGATAGTGCTGCTTGATTAGAATGCAAAACGTGACACCTTCATATGTCATACTGTTTGCTATGAAGGTAGACTAACTTCAACTTGATATGTAGCGTGTCGTCGTAGACACATGTTTCTACACCGTCACGAGTATTTGAGGTGAAATTGGATGGCCGAACAATTGGTTAGATGCGGAATGAAGTCTTCATCTATCTGCCATTGTGATGATTTGCGATGGAGAATGCCTTGAATTCTAATGCCAAATTAATCATTATATTTTTGCAATGCCGACGTAATAATTTTGTCTTTGCACGCTGTTGTTTGGACGGGAGGGGAAGAATGAAAAAAATCGATATTATTTAATTTAAGTTTTACAGAACAATTTAGGGCTATTATTCTAAAGAATATTAAATGAACAAGAATATAAAATGTTAAGATCAACGAACTATAGAGAAACAAAATTAAATGTCACGTTTGATATTTTATTCTCATCACGATTTTATTTTAACTTGTACATGTAAAAATTTAATTCACTTTTCTCCATAAAAATTTTGCCGAAATTATAAACCATTTTTTCTTATTTTTTATTTTTAATTTAACAAATTATTTTATCTGGCAAAAACTTTTTCGACTTAACATTTTTAGAATGTTAAGATTCTTTAGAAAAACATTTTCAGAGATTCTTGCAAGCTGTTGATTTTTTCTCTCGATAAATTTTTCCAGAAATTGTTTTCTTTTTTATTTATTTTTTTTTACATTCCCATTCTCTTCATACATCTTTATGAGGAAAATATTATTTCTAGTCTTTACAGTAATTTAAAGTTATTATATTTTCTATACATTTTTATTGGTTTATTCAAATTATTTTACAACATATTTTCGAGATTGAATGCGGAAAATTAAAAAAAAAAGCTGAAATTTTTATCAATATTTCCTTTAAATTTTATATTTATTATAACTTAATAATTTTATTTGATTACTTTCTACAAAGAGTGCCCTGGAAATAAATTTTCTACCCATTAATGCATTTTTATAACAGAAAAATCAACTTAAATTCTTTTTAAAAAACCTAATAGTTCTATTAATTTTTCTCATTTAAAAAAAAAAACCTTTGTATCAATCCATACAATCCAATTTTATTAAATAAAATTTGTAACTATTATAAATATTACAAGATATTTTTATTCTAACTAAACAATATTCAATCATTTGAAAAAAAAATTCTTTTTAATAAAAATTTCTATTTAAATTTTAATAGGATGAACAGAAGAGAGTAATAATTCTCTCGTTAATTGAATCGTTTAAGGCTTGATACAAACTTTTTAAAGAACAAAATAATTTTAAATTGATGATAAATAAGTCTATTATTTATGATTAAAAAAAATAAAGCAGAAAATATATAAAAAAATAAAATAAATTTTCTAGAGAAAATTCAGTTTTTACAAAATTAATGCTGCACTGAATTATTTAAATACTATCATTACTTAAACGGCTTATTAGTGTAGGTTTTTTATTTAATTTTAAATCTTATTTTATTTAAAAATGTATATAAAAAAATTATTTTACTTCCGAATTTTCATTTTAATTTTGTATTATTTAATGATTATTAAAATTTACCAAAAATATTATATAATTTAATTTAATAGTTTGATCTTATATAGATTTATATGATAACTATATATGATTTTTTAATCTTTTATTACAGATTATATATTAAATATGACTGAATAATGATGTTAGTGATGTAATCAAGAAAGCCTCATATCCCTCGTGGCCGAATTTTGCGGCAGGTAAGTGTTCTTTCAGTATGATCGATTTTTTCCTTAATGATTCTTTTTCGTGTATTTATATATATGTATGTATATATAATAAAAGTTATATGACATTAGTTAATTACATCTCAATAATTAAAATACTCTTATCAAAATTTTAAAAAGAAGTCATTTAGTTTTTAATATGAATACTTTAGATTTTGTTTATTGCTCAGGTTCGAAAATATATACGGTAATCATATTTTTCGACAAAAGTTTTTCACCTTATTTTCGCATGGCTGATTCCATTACTTGAAAATAAAAAGTAAAAACGCTAGTTTGCATTTATTTTTACATTAGAACTTCCATTTAAACAAGATCATACTGAAGTCTAAATGGTTTAAAGACGGTTGGTTACATCTTAAGAGATAGAATTACTTAGTTGCAGTTTTTCTTTGGTTTAAACATAGAATGGCCGCCTTTCTATCTTTGTATACACTTTATACCTTCTGTAACTAAGTTGATTCTCCCGTCTTTGTGATAAATTCAGTAAAGTGAACAGGGTGAAAAAAATATGTGATAATTGAGACAAAAATAAAATGCAGTTCTGTCTAGTAACTATGTTCTCTATAGTTTATTCTTTAATACATTGATGCTTTAATTGAAGAGATGAACTGTAAGATTACAGAATACAAGTAGTTTTGTGTGCTATTTATATTATGTTTTATACGTTTTTCTGTACGTTTGCTGAATGTTCTATTGACTTGTTATCTATGTTATGTTATGTGAACCGTAAGTAAATATAATAAACTTAAGATATTAGAGGAGACAAAATTAAGTTAATAGATAGGTTTTGATAATTTTTATATAAATAAATCCTCTTTTGTAATGTTTGCAAATTATCAGTTGAAAAAATCTCAATGAAGATTGCTTGCAATTACAATTGTCGTATTGACAATTGGTTGGAAGTAGAATCAGATAAAGATACATTTACTATTGTCTTTCTCTATTTCCTTGGCTAATTGCCGTTAAGGCAATTGTACTTTTAATCAATCAGCCATTAGTATATTCTTTAGTTAATACAATATTTTGTGTACATTTTAGAGAACCGCACACACTCATAGAAACTAATTTTATTTACTTCATTATCTTCGATGTTATTATTGTATTAATGCACTGTTCTGTCTATATACGATCTATGCTGTAGTTACTATAATTCCTAATGTCCTTGTGCATCCTAGCATCTTTGTCGAGCCGTATCTAGGACACAGCAGAATATATTGTCTTGTGTTTCATAATAACTATGCGATGAATGAACTGTAATTCTATATGCTAAGTGCATTATAATACTCAAAGTGCCGAATGTTATGTAATATTCATGTGCCATATAGTATCAATGTTCTAACTATGGAAAGCAGTATAGTGTGCATTAATACCACGTAGATCTTTCTTTTTATATTTCAAATCATTACTTGGACCTTTAAAACTTTCGAGAAAATGGAAATGCATTTAAAGTAAAGAATCCGAGAGAAATTTATATTAAAACTTGATGTTTATTCGGTAGAAGAAAGCTTTCGACATCTCTCACAACTTGAAGTATTGTAGAAAAGACTTCGGTAATTTCCCCTGATGCCTAAAACACGGAAATGACACCGCTAATGTTGGGAAAGTGCTTTAGAATTATGACGGGTCGAACCTCTTTTCTCGTCTAACTTGCCGAAGGTTATTCTGGTTTTTATCACATTCGCTAAGCTTCAACTCCATTCCTAATGTAAGAAATGTTTATCATCTTCGGCTCTGATGAAAACAAGTCTAAATTACACCTTGATAGAGTCGGCTTTATTTTTCTCGCTATTTTTTTTATGCTATTAAATATATATACATGCAGTGTATGTATATATATATATATATGAAATTTGACAGTGTATATATCAATATATACATTGTCAGACTTTTTTCTGTTTAAATTCAGATTTCTATCGTTGCTAACGAGTCAAGCAATTAGATGTAATAAATGTAATTTCCAGAAAGGAAATGTCATTCGCATTAATAACATCTTAACGTCAACTTATCTTATCTAATACCAAACCTTTCAAATTTTCTTTATTCGAAATCTTGCAACTTTCAGGAAATTAAGTTTCTTATAAAGTTGAATGAAAAATCGAACCGTCAGATCTTATTTTTTTAACTCCTGTTTTTTTCTCTAGTAAAATAAAAAATGATTTTAAAAAACGTAAATTCCAGATATAAATTTTTTTTTATAAATATAATGCAATAAGATGTTAATAGTGCTTTACATAATTGTTTTACCGTTAACAAACTGTTAAATTAATTCTGTTTAAAAAATGTTTATAAAAGAAATTAAATTTTATTTTAGAGGAGAAAAACCGTATATTTTAACCATATAAAATTTAGTTAAACAATTAGCAAAGATCTTAACAGAAATAGCCTGAAGATAAAAAAATAAACAAATAATTCGACAATAAATATATGAATGTGGATTTCCATGAAAATAATAAAAAAAATCTCATAAAAAATACGTAAAATTACAATGAAAATCTGCACAGTAACTGCAGATTTTTATTGAATTTAATGCATTAAACTAATCTGTTATTAATTTTAATAATTATATTTATTAAAATAGAATCCTAGTTTTTTCACTTTGCTTCTAGACAATATTTTTTTATAATAAAGTAGACTTTAATATTTTAAAATAAATTTTTATTTTAAGATGAATATATCTTACGCTTTTAATAAATTTAAAAGAAATATATGTTTTAAAAATATATATGGAAATTTTTTAAGCTTGCATATTTCTAAATATTTAAATTTTAAATCACAAATTTCAAGATTTAATACTTTAAAATTTTTATTATTTAAATATAAATGAATAAAACTTTATTTTTAATTTATGAACGTTCAGACAGGTTTTTATATAAGATTTAAAATTATTAAATATAAGTTTTTATATTTAAACTTTCTTTTTATTTTTTTTATTTTCAAATGTTTATAAAACTTTAACAATTTTCTTTTTATTTTTCTAATCCCGTGTTAAATAGAAAAGAAAATGTTTTTAACTTTATGCTTGACTGATTAAAATAAACCTATCTATGAATCGACTGACTGGCTGGAAAAGATTGATTTCGCACTTTAGATATACTTTCCCCCCTAGCTGCCATTCAATTAAAAATCAATTAGACTCGAACATGACTTGGTAATAAAAAAACAACCGAATAAATTAGCATAAGCAATTTTCTATGTTTAATTTTACAAGTAATAAATCTGAAATTTTTTTTATAATTCGTAAATTACGTTTTAATAATCGCGTAAAAAGGTTTGTTTTTATTAAAAAATGCATATTTTTTTCCTAATCGAATTAATCAAATAATTACTACATAAAAGTCTAGCCTGGAGCGACAGGAGACGATCTTCTTTTCTGGAACAGGAATTAGACTCCTTTAGTCGATGGTTAATTTGAAGACACGCCTACGTTCTCCATCTCTTCTTCTCGGAAGAGTCCCCAAAAATGTACGAAATAGAAAATTAATCGTTGGAAACGCAAAGGTCGTCTATTAATAAGGTCTTTTCTCCTATGAAATTGTGTTGTTATACTTGTTACAAAATTTATGTAGAGCTATTCCGTGAGAAATCTTTCTGATGTAGAAAGGAGTTGATCTTTTGTACAGATTATAACGAATACTCATCATTTTTTTGCATCTTCGACCACCAAAGTTGCCAGAAATGATAAATGAAAAATATCTAGCAGATAGAATTGGCGTATTTAATGAATGTATGATGAACTATCTGTTTGACAAGTTGTAATCGCGTGTATGGTTGGATGCGTTCCTCCATCCAATTTATTACCTCCAACAACACAGAATGGTTTCATTTTGAGCTGATGACGATGGTTTCAGATAGCTCACTTGGTTCATGCATTGACAACGTAATTATGTTTAACCAACAATAATTGCATCGAATCCGAAAGCCTAAAGTTACATCGATTGGCACTGAAGATTTAACAACATTCTATAGCACTGCAGTAATTATTATAGTGTTTAAAGAGCAGATATGATCGGTCATAATAATAAATGTTCTAAATTGGTACATCCAATTAAAATATTTCTTTAGAAACGCTCATAAATCTAAACGAAGTAACATTTGTCTGTCAGCTCATGTTTTATTATTATTTTCTTTACTTACAAGTTAGTGAGTAGTATCCTAGGCAATACTTACAGGAATATATATAAATAAAAGAGGAATTTTATTATGAGTCTAAAAATATTGACGATAGATCATATTTCCTCTTTCAGGGACTATTTTAGTTTCATTAAATGAGATCTTTTCACATTGAGAACCTGCATATGTAGAAGAAAAACCTTATATCGTAAATATTATATTGAAAATGCTACATATCGTACAACTATTAAAGTTATGATTGGATTCCCTAAAACAATGTATGGGTGTGCTTATCCTTTCACGATTCCAGCTGTACCCTATAGTAATACGTTGCAGTTTTATACAAGTGCCCATGTTTTATTGAAAATGGAAAGTTCCTGCTGTTTTGGGTGATACTTTGCCCGATATACTTTGCAAGAGAAATTCATATTTCTAAACTTGTGTCTTTTTGACAGTAAGATCTTCTATCTTGGACAGTATAGGAGTGTAGATATATTGAATTTTCTTTGAAGAAATCTTGACTTCCAGCTTATGTTCGAAATTCCATCTTTTATGTTGGATTTTTTCTAAAATAGAATATAATACTTAGATTTTAACTTATTTCTACACATAAAAGTCTGTATTTATGGTTTCGTTACAAATAAATTAATCAATATTTTATATTTTAATATTTTATATCTACTGTTAGATCATAGGCGTTAATTTGACTAAAATAAAATTTTTATGTAAGAGTATTGTGGCCCAAAAAATTTAGAGTAGTTCGTAAATAATATAAATTTATATTTTATTT